>NW_027527569.1:1879857-1900988 GCF_008692635.1 Crocuta crocuta
AATGCTGGTACTATAGAGATGAATTTTACATATATATATAAAATTTATATATATATGGTGGTCAGAGAGCTCATTTTGATAGCTACTTATAGGGGATTTGGGAGGAAAGTAAGATAAACCACTTTGTCCTTCAGGTACTCTAATCATTTTAAAAGCCTTCTAGAACAATTGTCAAGAGCAGTAAAATTTGGGGCGCCTGGGTGGCTTAGTCGGTTAAGCGTCCGACTTTCGCTTAGGTCATGATCTCGGGGTTCGTGGGTTCGAGCCCCACGTCGGGCTCTGTGCTGACTGCCAGCTCAGAGCCTGGAGCCTATTTCAGAGTCTGTCTCCCTCTCTCTCTGACCCTCCCCTGCTCACGCTGTCTCTCTCTCTCTCCTAGAAATAAATAAAAATATTTAAAAACAAAAACAAGAGCAGTAAAATTTTTAAATGAGAATAAATCAAGTCCAGCATTACTACTGAGAAGACAATACAAAGCAAGGATCCCACTCAGATTAACAGTTAATTGTATTGTTGTGAGAATTAAATGATTTAATCTACATGGAATACTTAGAGAAATAAGTTTGCAGTAAATGTGAGCTGTTAGCATTCATAACACTGGTTAACATTCCTCTTACATGTTCTAGAATACTCTTACTCTTATCATCTCATCCAATCTTCACAGTAACCTTCAGAAATAACTAGTCTTCCTACATTACATGGCTGAAAAAAAGAAGCCTTACCAGGTTAAGTAACTTAAAAATTCAACCACATCACCCACACATACTTTAAATTCTTTCATCTTCCATCTTTAGGATAGCATGGCATAAAAAGTGTGTAATGATCTGACCGTTTATTTTCCCAGGGTAACTCCTGTGGTGTTCCCATACATACCCCTCACTGTGTCACATCCCTTTCCTGCAATACACTAACTCCCTTCCCTTGTATAGGAGGTTTTTTCATAAGACACCTTCCCTCTAGTTTAACTCCTGTCTACATGGCAGACTCTGACTCATTTATTAAGATTCAGTCCAAGCATCACTTCTAAGAGAAACTAGCTTTGATTGTTCACTCCTTACCTCCTTCAGAGATAGGGTGTGCTCACTCTTTCACACATTTTATCACATGACATTAGGCTTGGTCTGCCCCCTACCTCTTCATTTAGATAATGAAAGATCACCAATGACTCTCCTTCATCTCTATAGTACCAGCATTTTGCACCATATCTGACATGGGCTAGATACTCTATATATGGTGGCACAATGAAAAGAAAAATAGAAAGATGAATAAATGAAAGAATGCACACAGTGATAAACAGTACAGAGAAACTCAGGATTTCTGAATCCAAGTATTTCACTTAGTGGACATTTACAGACAATCCTTACTATTTTCTAAGTTGTTACTAAATACTGGAGACAGAGAATTGAAGAAGGCATAATTCACATGCTGAAAAATAAATACACACATGAGGTCATACCTCTAGAAAGCCAATTATTTTAAAGCTATTAGACCCCTTATTTGAAATACAGTCTTCCTAGGGCGCCTGGGTGGTTCAGTTGATTAAGCGTCCAACTCTCAGTTTCCGCTTAGGTCACCATCTCACCATTCGTGGGCTGGGGCCCCAACATGGGGCTCTGCATTGCTCGTGCAGAGCCTACTTAGGATTCTCTCTCTCTCTCTCTCTCTCTCAAAAAATAAATAAACTTAAAAAAATAAATTGTTGAAATATTGTCTTTCTGGTTCCATGCAATTGCTCAGAGCTTTCTGCCCACAGGAGCCAGCCTTTGTCGTCTGTCTTACGCATTTAGCTGTACATCTGGCAGTGATATCCTGAATTTTTCCCCACCTTAGCAAAGCTATCAGGCAGATACACAAAATTGCAGTTCTAACAGAATACATAACTAGCAATCATTATTTCCAAGTTTCTTTGATTCTGTAGAACTTGACTCGGCAGGTAAAGGCTCTGAGACGATCCTGGATCTAAATTTTTAAAGTGCTCTTTAGATGATTATTATATAATAAAACATTGTATGAAGTCACGGAAGTTGACTGTGTTTTCTAGCAATGCTTTTCATGCCACAAGTCCAATCCAGCAACTCTTTGGATTTTTTACATAACAAAAAATTTATTTTATTTGAAGTCAAAATAAATTAGATACAAAATATTAGAACTAAAAGTTATCAATAGAAAGCAAACTAGAGCACACAATTTCCCCTCTTGTTGAGGGTCAGGTTCAAAATTATGATTAATTCTGACAGAAGCTCCACTCAGAGATTTGAAGCATGACTATGTTAGATGGGATCTTTTATGTCTGGGAGTGCAATATTTGCATATTCAGAGGGGAGCTGCCTCCTCAGAGCGATGTGAGAGATGGCAGCAGGCCCGTCAGCTGAAAAATCTCCACACAGGCCAGGCATGACAGCGCCTTCCCCCGGGTCTGAAACGCTCACCACGCATTTACCTATCAAATGCAGGAAGAGGCCCTTGGGAAGATGGTTGTCAAGTACACTTGGGTTAATTGAAGAGAGCTTTCTGGTGTTCTCCTATTTAAAAAGGCATACAAAGTTTAGGAAAATGCAAGAAAGAAATGGGTCAGTAAAGAAAGATAATGAAAAGAGAAGAGAAAGCAATCTCAATTTTAAGACCTGCCCTACCACAAAAAAAAAAAAAAAAGGAAAGAAAGAAAGAAATGCTACTTTTTCCAGTCTTCTATTTTAAATGCCTCTAGAAATAGAGAATAAATCTTTCACTTGAGCTTATTTTTATATGAGTCTCTTTCTGGTTATAATAAAAGTTTTCTTGTACTTAGTTTATACTACATTATAAGAATATTGCATTTTTCCAGATACTACCTTAAAATGGCTTCAATCTCATTTTAAGGATTTATACTATTCCAGGAACCATATGTAATTATAATTAACATTAATTAAGTGCCAACTATGTATAAGAACTGTGGAAAATATAAAGATTGACAATACAAGGGAGACATTGATGAGAAGGAAGAGGATAAAGAAAGAACATTCAATGTGGGCTCAAGGTGTATATTAAGATAATGCTAATTTCAGTGGCTTAATTCAACAGAAATTTAAGTCTCACTTATATAAGTCTAATGTGTTACTGGTCTACCAAAAACTTTCCTCCGTGTAATGATTCAAGGACCTATATGACTTCCATCTATGGCTCTACCATCCTCCAGTATCCAGACAGAAAACTCAGAGAAAGCAAAGTCACTCCTCAACTGCATTAGATCAAAAGCAATACGTGTCATTTCCACTTATCTTCTGCTAGTAACAACCAGTCATATAGTCAATTCTACCTTAGATAAAAGAGGGATTGAGAAATGTAGTCCAAGCTTGAGCAGGTGTTGACACCAGAAGCAGAATCTTTGTTTAAAATGCTAACCATCATAGGGGCGCCTAGGTGGATCAGTTGGTTAAGCATCCAACTATGGCTCAGATCATGATCTCACAGTTTGTGAGTTTGAGCCCCACACTGCACTCACTACTGTCAGTGCAGAGCCTGCTTCAGATTCCCGGTTCCCCTCTCTCTCTGCCCCTTCTCCTGCTTGTACTCTCTCTCTTTCTCAAAAATAAAATAAACTTTTTTAAAAAACTTAAAGTTTAAACTAACTTAAGAAAAATAAAAAGCTGGGATGCCTGGGTGGCTTAGTCGGCTGAGAATCTGACTTTAGCTCAGGTCATGATTTTGAGGTTTGTTCAAGCCTTGCATTGGGTTCTGTGCTGACAGTTCAGAGCTTGGACTCTGCTTCAGAATCTGTGTCTCCCTCTTTCTCTGCCCCTCCCCTGCTTGTTCTCTGTCTCTCTCTCTCAAAGATAAACATTAAAAATTATTTTTAAGAAAATGCTAACCACCATGACTCAGAAGAGATGTAGCATCAAGAGTTCAAATTTTAACACTGATGTTCATTTCTTTCAATTCTAGTTGAATTAAGTAGTTAAAAATGTGACTTCCTGATTCCTGATCTGAAAGCAGGATTGTCGGTTAGAAACAGAGCCATGTCCTCAGTGGGCAATTAGACCATTTTTTCTTGAGTTATCTAATTATTTTAAAAGAAACAAACATCTCATACATATCCAAAACAAGAGCTGCTGAAAATATATATCTGTCTCATGTGCGTGAGTATCTATCACTAAAGCAATGTCTAGAATAGAAAGGCCTGTAACAAGATAGTAACATAGTCATATCCAGGTACTAGAGTTACGATATTTTATTCTTCTTCTTGTCATGCTTGTGTATTTTTAAATTTACCTACAATGAATAGTTACATTCTTGATTATGAATAAATTGTAAATATTTGCAAAATCAGCACAGATCAATGCTTTGATACTCAGGAATTTGAAGAAGTGGTTTTCATCATTTTTTCTCAAAACCACAAAAATTTATTTACTCTGCTTTGTCTCTTAACTCACAGAACTAAATTGTTTTTTACATTAATCTATTTTTTATCATTTGTTCAGATTGATTGCTAGTTCTTTCTTGGATCCATCATACAACTCTCTCCCATAATACACTATGCACTACTCTCACCAATTACACAGAATAATAATTACAATATTGGACATTTATAATATGCCAGACACCGAATTAATCACTTTACATGTTATATCTCACTTAATACCTCCTACCTGGTAAGATAAGTGCTATGGTCACCAGATTTATATGCAGGAAAACACACTTGGAGAAGTATACTATTCACCCACCTGACATAGCCGGTCAATAACTGAAGTGGATATGAACCCACGCAGAACTCATGCATTCAAACACTATATTACTCTCCCTCCAGAAAAGCTCTATGTTATCTAGTTAACAGCTTACATACGAAAAGTAGTTTATAATATTTAGGAAAGCTTTACAAACTTTATTGCATTAGACTTTTACCTCATTTTCAAGTTGAGGTAATTGAGAGTCAAATGCTCAAGATTCCAAGGATAGAAGAAGGTGGTATCCTATGTATCCATCTAGAAAAACAGCAACCATACTCATTATTTCAATCAAAAGTGATTTAATACAAGGAATTGGGTAACCAATGTGTTGGAAATTGGAAACACTAGCGGAGAAAAAAACGAGATGATCAGTAGTGTCAGGAAACCATCACTAGAGCTGGAAGAAAAGAAACCGGTAATATCCAGAGCCAATGGACACTACTGAGCAGAACTGTAGGAATCCATGTACCACCGGACAAGAAATCAGAAGCCAACAGTTCTGCTGAAACTTCTGGACTGGTTGCTTTCGCTGCCAGCCTCCATAGTCACTTACCACTGCTCCTGCAACTGCTAAAGCCAGAAGCAGAAAAAATAAAGCTTCTCTCTTTCTTCTACTTTATGACGCAGTGTTCCATTGGCTAAGTCAAGTCTCCAGGAAATACAGGTTATCGACTTCCAGCCATGTGTAAGACAAAGGAGACTATAAAAGGACAAGAAGGAAGCTGAGAGCCAAGATTCAGAAAACTGACACAATGGCAGAAACAGAACTGAACTCAGAGCTCCTGACTTAAAATCAGTTATTTTTATCCAATGTATATTTATGCAGCTCCTCCAAGCCAGGCACTATAATGGCTGCCAGAGCTGCCGTTATGAGCCAGGTATAATGACCAAGGTACAAACCAGGTATATGAACTAGGTATCACCTGGCCATGGCCCTGTACGGATCACATCGTTGTGGAAATGAGTATGGGAATTCTTTCCCATTACATTCCATCCTCTGGACAAAGGTGAGGCATCCTTTAAGGGTGCCACAGTTTGCTCGATTTGCACACGACTGGAAAGCAGAAGTGAAGCAGAGCTGCTACTCTTAGAAATCTCTGTGAAAAGATATTGTTATGGACACATGAGGAAGTGCCTGCTGGGACTAAACTCTCCTCCACTCTACATCCAGGCTGTCTTCTCAATTGTTGATTCCACCAGCCCCCTAATGTTTGGCTACAATGAGACACAGCACCTCCTTCCCAGGCATTGCTCCCTGACTGCCTCTTTCCAGTTCCACTCAGGCAGCTGGATGTGGTTCCTCTACAGATTTCCCTGCAAGCTCATTGGTTCAGTCACTTGGTCAATCAGGCAGACTGGTTAGTGACTCCTCAATCGACTCCTCAATCCTCTCTTGCAGATCTTCACTTCCCAGGGCCCTCAACAACTGGGTACAGTCTAGTTTCTGCTAAAGAAATCTCTTCTCTCATTAACTCAAAGTGACCCTACTATCCTGACTGATAAAGGTAACACAGAGTTCCTTTGGCATTTTCAAGAACAAGTTATCTTTCAGAATACTGGGAAAAGCTGCTTCATGCTATACTAAATCCTTTCTTAGGCATGATTCCTGATGATTTCTTACATGTCTAAGACCTATTCACCTGTTGGCCTGTTCCCCTCCCGGGCAGCAGTATAGTACAGTACTCTGATCTGCCTACAAAATTCAAGCTCTAGTTACATCTCCGACATTAAATTAATAAATAATTCAGCAAAAGGCTTCAGGCAGGTCTCCTAGGAGTATCAAGTGGCTAATCAGAAAGATAACCAAAAGATTATTTGAAATACCTCTATCTCTTTCTATTAAAAAAATTGGGGCACCTGGTGGCTCAGTTGGTTGGTTGAGTGTCCAACTTTGGCTCAGGTCATGATCTAGCAGTCCATGAGTTTGAGCACCACGTCAGGCTCTGTGCTGACGGCTCAGAGCCTGGAGCCTGCTTCAGATTCTGTGTTTCCCTCTCCCTCTGTCCCTTCCCTGCTCATGCTCTGTCTCTCTCTCAAAAATAAATAAACGTTAAAAATTTTTTTTAAGTTTATTTCCCTTATTGCTTATATTAGTTGAATTTCTCTCCCTTCCCTGGTGTAATGCTGACTTCCTCCTACTACAATACTAACATCACAAGTCTTCTCAACTTGCTTGCAGGTTAATAATTGTCCTATTGACTGTGTATCAGAATTAGAGAATATTAACGACCTTTTCATGTGGGGTTATGATAATTACCAAAGATGATAACACAGGTTTAGCAAAAGCCAACTCTTCAGTATAAACAGAGCATGCCTTCCTAATATGAAAAACAAAAATAGAATAAGGGCTTTGGAAAGATTATCATGGGTTCTCTTCAGTGAGTCACCAAACCATTAAGTGTAATTTTCCTCTATGTAACTGTGATAGAAAATGTCATCATCCAAACTATTTGAAGTGCTGACCAATGGGAATAAAGCTAATAGACAGATTTTTTGACAATAGCAGAGGAAAAGTTCTGAAATCCCGTATCAGCTTATACTCATTCAACACATTTAGTTGATTCTAATGAACACGTCTGTATAAAATACAATGCTAGGACAGACTAGGAACTCTGGGGGATTGGAAGAGCCAGAAGGGCACAAGTCAGAGTCCCAGAGAGTGAGCTGCAAAGAAAATCTTTAAGATGTGGTTCTCTCATAGTAATCTCTATAGAACACTGGGCAAGCAAGGTAGCATTTTTGGTTTATCAAGACAGATTGAGGTGGGAAGGAGGGGAAGAGGGGGAAAGAGATTCTACCCACATTGACAGAGCATTTTTGTTCAAGGTGGCTTCGGTGCAGAATGGTTTGGAGAGGGGGCGGCCAGGAGCAGGAAGAAACAGCAGCAGAGGGCTACCTCCCAGAGGCTCAGAAGAGCAATACGAAACAGAGATCTGAGGAGGGAAAATGACAGAAGACAAGAGGCACACACCCAGAAGCAATCATCACACACACTCTGCAGACTTTGAGATCCAAACAGAGAGATTTTTTGCGAGAGAGCAGAAAGCTGGCATCACAACAGTAGGGAGATATGGGGTCCATATTTACATTTAAATTGTTCCAAAATATTTTGAGGCAGTTCACAATAAAAGTAAGGACTGAAAAAGCCTTTAAGTGTTTAAGATGCAAGGAATGTCTTCTCTAACCCCACCCTCTCCCCACAAGCCTAGCGTTGTTCCTGCAACATAGCAGGGCCTCAAACAGTAAAAACACATAGATAGATAGATAGATAGTTGGATTAATGAGTGGTAAATAACATAAAAACAGAATGATACCAAATCCAACATTTAATGAAGAAATAACATAAAAACAAAAAATTTTAAGTAAAAAAATGGAGAAAAACAAAAAGAGGGAAACGATATTAACAATGAAAAGCCTGATTAAGAAAAGCTGCAAGAATTGGCTAAAAACCGAACTTCCTAAAATCCAAAGTAAAGATTTTTAAAAATTAGTTTCACAGAGATATAATTTCATCGAATAATGAATAGCTATTCATCAGTTCCTGAGCAGGCTTTGTCACAAATTATATTTATATAAGAGACAATGAGCAGTGTAATGGACACATTCTCAAAAGGCATTCAACAAAAACTATTACAAAAAAACTCCCATATATGGTTATTCCTTGTACTAGACCTTTATGAAAATGAGGATGGAAGGTAAAAGTTTTTGGTTTCTAAAAGAAATTCAAATGAAGGACGGGGCATGGTGAAACACTCTAAGTATGTAGCATTCTGATGATTTGTCTTAATACTAGATGAATTTGAAAGAGGCTTACAGAATGACTGCTTAAGTTATCCCTTACTATCCCTTCTCAAAGGCCAATTACAACACAACACCAGTTTTTGAGAACTGATATAAGATCTATAGAAATGAACAGTTTCTGAAGAGTAGCTATTCTATACTATGGATTGAAAGGACATCTCCTGGCTTTGGAAAGCTGGAGTGCAGAGGGCATTATAACAAAGATGCTGCTTTCCCAGAGCCATTGCTAGGTCTGATTTACAGCCTTGAACAGCTGCAGATGTAAAATACCACAGGAGTACCCACAAATGGGATTCATGCCTTTTCTCAGAGATAAGCTCCAATGCTGGTCAAATGTCCCCTAAGTGTAGATAACTGAACATCACTCCATAAATACAAATGAAATGGCAATGGAGTCAGAGATTTTGAAAACTGAAATCACCACCTTCACAACCATGGAATTTTGACCTGCCAAACAAAACAACTTGGAACAGTGTTGAGTTCGTGTCTAACAAGGTATTAATCACAGATGGCCAAATAATGTTGGCCAAATAATGTTACTTGTTGCATAATATATTATATAATCCATCTTTATGTCACAGCATTTATCTAAAATGTTTATTTGGGGCTTTGAACTAATTAATATTTAGATGCTCTTCCTGACAAGGCTGAGTTCATTCTTCACACTGCCAACCCAGTGTGAAAAGCAGTCCCTGTCATCAGCACAGGAAAAATGTGGAATCTTATCTGCAGGAAGTCACATGTCCATTTCATCTAAAATTATTCAGGAACAAACTCAAAAAGATGAAGCAAGATACAACTCCGTTCTGCTACATTTAAAATAAGAATTTTCTCTAGCATAAGATCATTCCTTCGTGATTTGACTCTAGAACTATTTCGCAATCAAAACTCTCTGAAAAATCTGGAAAATTTTTGATACATACAGAGATCATATAATTCAATCCATAAGCAAGGTTTTGTATATGTAATCAAAGATCAAGAAGTCAATAAAAGTTATAAAATATAATTATTCCTATTCAGGTAAAGCAGAACACTGAAACAAATCTTACCTGTTTCTCTGACAAGAAGACAAATTCTAAAAACCAACGCCCTCCTCAGGAAAAACTGCTGCAAGGAACTGAGAAGCTGTCCAGAATGCAGATGTTCATGTAATGTTGGAGGTGGGCGATCAGTGTTTTTGAAGAGAGACAGAGGCCATGCCTTGTATTCTCCCTGTGGAGACTGTATTGGAAAAGTGAATTAGAATGACTGACATTGCAAAACTTCAAACTCATAGTAAGAAAACAGCTTCAAGAGCTCCCATTTAAAATGCTCTTGTCTGGTTGTGCTGTTGGCTTTTTGTTAGCCAGTTGGGGCTGAAAACCAGAATTATCTGTGGAGCTTCCTAAGCTATAATTACTCAGGCCCCATGTCTAGAAAGTGCCTGGATCCAGAGTCCGGCTAAGGCGAGCACAACCTACCATTCTGGGTCAGCCACTTTGGAGCAAGACATACACATCTAACATGTGTGAGTTTACGTATTTGGAGATTTCTCGTTAAGCAGCTGACATTACGGACCCATACACATGGCTAGAGGACTATATGGTTAGAAGAAAAATCAAGAGTCCAATCTTAGGAACTGTCTGACCCACACCCACAGGCCTCCCATCCCTCCTCCATCCAACCCTGGGCTACTTACCCATAATCCTGAAATCTAGAATGCATAAGCTGCTGGAAGACTTGTTATACATTTTCCCCTAGATAACAGGGACCCAGAGCCTTCAGCTGATGCACACAACTCTACACTTTATCATATTCAGTTCATTTTATACGTTTCACTTCGGTTCACCCTTGATAGTCTAATCAGAGTGACAGAGCCACTTTAACATTGTGGCTCTTCCTCACCTCAGCACACATTTGATTCTGCTTTAACAATGAAGAACAACCTTTCTAGTTACCTAGCATACATGGTTACCTTGCCAGCAACTTCATTAGAAATTCCTCTAATTTCTACCAGGAACCACATTATAAAATTGCAAGAGCCAAATCTGATGATTACACACACACACACACACACACACACACACACACACACACACACACACCTTTCTGATGTAAGGGTGTGCATAATTTGGAAGCAGGTAAAAAATGAAGACATATCACACAAAAAGCAGCCATAGCAAATTGTAGACTATTCCTTGGAGTATAAAATGATGGCTGACAAGAACAAAAGGTTTTCTTTCTTTCTGAGCTTCCTGAACCTCCCTACCACACCATTCTAATTCTGCACGCTGCAGATGCAAAGTGGGTAATAGTGAGGCAGGGGGCATATTTTGGGATTAAAGAAGAAGCAATCACTTTCAACCAGTGATCTAGAGTGTCAGTATAACAAATAATTAATCATACTGATCCCCTTGAGACACTGGCTTTATTGTCTGATGGGGAAAAAAAAATCATGGAGAAACCTAAGACCTTGAACAGAAGGTAACTTATTCTTTAAAATTTAGGTCACTTATAGGCAGAGTATCTTAACTCCCCTGGGAAAAGGGGCAGAGAAAGATTTCAGGTGAAAGCCAGTCTGTTTACTTCTTTGCCCTGCCAAATTTCAAAATAAAATCCTTTTTTGTTGTTGTTTCTGGAAATATTCAGAGCTGACAGGATCAGAGGGTAGGCAGCTGTTTGCCTTTTGTAACTTAAAGTCAAATGTGTCTACAGTTTCTGATTTGCTAACTCTGACAGGGTTTGACAAGCCTGGTGGATACCGCGCACCTGACCAATTTCTCAGGGTGGGCAAATTTATAGATTCTTTTCAGTTAACGTGCCCAAGAAAAAGGGCTTCTGGGAGAAGTCAGCCGGCTCTGCAGGCTGAGAGCACACTAGAGTTGATGAGAATGAAATTGGATGTGCGTGGGGCTAACCACTGGGCTCTGGGAATAGTAGATGAAAACTTATAAAGGAATCACATTCAGGTAAAAAAAATGGTTAGTGGGGCAGGTTTAAGGGAGGTCAACTAAATGAGATCTCAGTTGTAGGGGAAACAGGGTCTCAACATGTTAGAACCCAAATGAACAGCATAAATGAATTCAAGCAGAAGATAAGTTCAGACTGGTTATTAGTAGAAATGATTTCCTGCCAAAATGTGGAGGCCAACATTATATACTTTGCTTTATGAGATCTCAAAGCCTAACCCAAAAGGCTGTACAATTTTTCTCCAGGTAAACAAGGGAGGTTTGCAGCAAGGCTTCTTTTACTAGTCGTGATAAGCTAAGGATTTCTTTTTTCAATAAAAGCTTCATTTTTCTGGAATAAGGGAGTAAATTAGGTTCCCAAATCTCAAGACATATGGATCCCACAACTGGGATACAAACCCCTCCACCCTCGTGCTGAAACTCCAGGTGGGGATAACTCCAGCCATAACCAGTTAGTTTCTCTTTATTAATTCAAGTTTTCCAGGACACTCTAATCCAGGGGAAAATGGGAGTGTGGGAGAGCAACGGCAGGGAGGTAACCTAAAGGGAGATAACCATCCAAAATTGCAATTACTCCCCTCTCCCCTAGAGCCTACCTGCAAGTACTCACTCCCTCTCAACCATTCTCCACCAACATTTCTGAGCAACCCTAGCAATATCAAATGGGTATTTCGTGACAGAGAATGGGGCCTCTCAGCTGGCCATGGCATCCTCCATGTTCTCTTTTCCTAATACATGTCACCAGTCCCAGAATCATGTTATTGGAGGCACCACGTCTGCTCCGCTCACCAAGGCAGGGCCACAACTGTCAGTGTCCTCAACACCCAAACAGATGCTGCCCATCCCAGGTGCTGACAATGTGAACCTGCTAACCATGTGGTGTCACAGGAGTGCCATCTGCCAGCCAAGCTGAGACTCTAATGCTATGTGCTGGCACTGTAACAGCTACTGAGTCAATGCAACTGATGTCTGATTTACAGTTCCTTTAGTTTTCATTCAACTTTAATTGGAGCTCTCTTACCCAGAGCTCAGCCAAGGAAGCCACATCCGGGTACAACCTGAATGACATTTGCTGTTATCAAAATCCCTCCTCCTTTATGACACTACTCCACTGTCTTTTGAGCATAGTTTACGGTTTTTTAAAAAAAAAATTTAATGTT
Source organism: Crocuta crocuta (assembly GCF_008692635.1). Taxonomy (NCBI): domain Eukaryota; kingdom Metazoa; phylum Chordata; class Mammalia; order Carnivora; family Hyaenidae; genus Crocuta; species Crocuta crocuta. Next base: position 1,892,470 of record NW_027527569.1, read on the forward strand.
TATTTATCTTTGAGAGAAAGAGCGTGAGCAGGGGAGGAGCAGAGAGAGGGGGAGACACAGAATCTAAAGCATGCTCCAGGCTCTGAGATGTCAGCACAGAGCCCGATGTGGGGATTGAACTCGTGAACCGAGACATCATGACCTGGGCTAAAGTCAGACGCTCAACTGACTGATCCACCCGGGTGCCCCTAGCATAGTTTATGTCTTGATGATCCCTTTCCTTAGACTTCATTCCCTCCAATGGAGTTTCTCCTTCCCTATAGTGAATAAGGTAGACCTGTCCCTACAGTCCTATAAGCATGTCTGAATGTGTGAAATCAAGGCACTGCTGGGTTACCATAATTCATTCATTTATTCATTCAACAAATATTATTTGAGCACCTGCTTACCAGAGACTCCAGTAAATGCTAAGGATGAGATGGTGAAAAAGATCAATATATTCCATGCCTTTATTAAGCTTTCATTGTGCCAGGAAAGATAAAACAATAATAAAATAAATGGGTGTAAATGTTACATAATTGCAAGAGAGCTGACTATGTAAAAACATGAGCAAACTTTTGAATCTATGCTTTGAAGAAAATCAATTTGCTCAAGTTTATCCTGGAAGTAGGTCAACATAATAAAAGGTTGCAATGATTATGACCTTCTTTAAAAAGTTTTGAAGGAACGTTCAGAACTACCTGGATGTTCTCCAGCACCAGTCCTAGGAAATTGAATTATAGATCCCTCCCTAGATAAAGTTCCATAATTATTTCCTTCTTTGTCTGTGATACAGGGCACTCAGTATAATTGCCCACAGTCAGCAACCATGGATTTTGGAGCACAAATTGCCCACAGAGGTTCTGAATTGTCTTGGAAATAAGATAACAGCATTGTTCCAATTCATTCAGAACCATCTTTGAGGTTGGTCTTGCAGATCACCTGCAGAGTTAATTTGGCCAGTAGCTCTCCTAAACTTCCTGTGTAAAAAAAAAAAAGCCAAAAGACAGGGGTATCTATATCTGCCTAAGAAGTCACCGCAATTTCCATTTCTATCCACATGATCATCTTTGCTTTTATGTTGGGGTTCTGTGACAGGTAGCATCTGAGAGATGACAGGCTGAGCAGAGGCTCAGGGAGAACTTTCAGCTGCAAGGCCAGAGATGGGGAGGCAGAAGAGGATCCTCCTCACTCTCTGGCCAGTGAGGTACCAGGAATCTTAATAATATGGATTTTTAAATTTTTTAAACATTTTTATTTATTTTTGTGAGATAGAGACTGAGTATGAGCAGGGGAGGGGCAGAGAGAGAGGCAGACACAATCTGAAGCAGGCTCCAGGTTCTGAGCTGTCAGCACAGAGCCTGACATGGGGTTCGAACCCACAAACCATGAGATCATGACCTGAGCTGAAGTCAGACGCATAACCAGCTGAGCCACCCAAGCATCGCAATAATATGGATTTTTAAAGTCAGTGTGGAACACACCTAGTGCTTCGCAGACTGTAACAACTCCAACTGCCCAAGAGGGTGAAACAGAGCAAACAGTCCTGGCCATATTAGGACAGAGCAATCCATCATCCCATTGCCCAGGCCCTGGTGAGAGCACAAAAGAATTTGTAACATGCCAACCACTGCCACACTACAGACAGAGGCAAGATGGTGAAAGACCCAGAACCTTGGCATAGACTTAGTGGTGATGACCACATGGATGGCAATGGTGGCAGCCATAAGATTAGAAATGTAGTGGAAGCAGCATTAGCTGTAGTAATGAGCACAAAAGAAATATCAACAGCAGCACCCAGGCCCCAAGCAGCAGAGGTGCAGGCAAACAAAGGAGACATATCACTTCCATAGAATGTGGGTGTATCCTTTCATGATCCATTTTGGGAACAGAAAGTACTAATGGAGAACTAGACTTCCAGTAATCTGGGGAGGCTTGAGCTGCTTTTGTGACTCTACTGAACCTTGGTGCAGGAAAAACACTTCTTATAGTATACCTGTATAGGTTAAAACAAGAATATCAGTCTCCAGTGACAGCAAGGTGTTCTAGGATGGGTTCATGGGAACGAAAACCTCCAATATATATTCCTTGAGCCAAGTAGGCTAACCCTATTTATGCCCTTTATACTTGCACTTCTCATTCCCCATTCATTAGTACTATTAATGGAAGCATGATTTTGTTACAGAACCAACCACCTTGTCCTTCCAAGAGGATTCAATCCTTGAACTGATAGCTCATGTGAATTCCCAGTCTCTGTTCCTGAATCCCTTCTCTTCTCAGCAGTCACCCCAGATGCTTACCCAGCTTGTGCCTTGGATGTTCCTCCTTGCCCCTCTCCTGCCCCCAACATAAGATCCAAATGCTGCCACTGATCTGCCCACTGGACACCATCTGGAGTACACAGCTGATTGTCACTCTAGTCTCCCCAGAATTTATTCCTCAGTTGGATGGATGGCTTCTTTCAATCAAACGGCTTCAATAGCTACTCCATATCTACAGTAATTTCCTCTACTGTTAAGTTCCTAGCAGTTCCTAAAGCACACTAGTGTAAAGCCCTTCCACAAAGATTTATTTTGCCTTATCATGTGAAATGTAGAACTTGCTCCTGGAATTTCAAAGGTGTAGTCAACTTGACCTCTGCCTTCTAAGACTTTATGATCTTTCACAATACCCATGGAATTTAAACTTTTCATATCACAAGGTGGTTCAGTATCTCAAAGTTATGGGCAATATATTAAATATATTTAATGAATGCATTGGTTTGGAGCCTCTAACCATAAGAAGATAAATTCTACTGATAAAGGTAGACTAGTCAAATATATTAAGGAGAAGTAGAGACAACTTCATGGGTGTGTGGCCTTGCAGTTACAGAGCCTTATAATAAGTTTAACACCCTATCATTCTCTTCAAATTATTAATAATTTTTGAACAAAGGGCTATGCATTTTTATTTTGCACTGGGCCCCACAAGTTAAGTAGCTGGTACTTCCTGAATGGATCATGATCACAACTCCTACTCCACATAGTCAGTGGAGTCCCAATTCAGCAGAATTGGCAGGAAGCTTCCAAATAGAACTCAAATAAAATCATATAGTTGATTCAAGCAATCAACATCAACCACTGAATTATCCTAAGAGATTCAAAATAAAGAGAAAAACCAACCATCCAATCGTTCTCCCAGAGGGCAAAATTTCACTCTACAATAAATCCTTTACTCCGTTCTTACTTTATGCTTTTAATCTCTTAGATAAGGAAACTCTCAGAGTTGCCACAAAAGGTCTAGAGTAATCAGGAGGAATGTCAAGGAAGAGTTAGACTTGACATCGTCTTTGTATACAGGGGTGAATATGGAATTTACATGGAGACGATGTGTATAAGGAGAATGAAGAAGGCTTTTCCAAGAAGGAGAGACAGAGTTGGTGTAGGATGCACTAAGATATCAAGCATAGTGCACGGTGTAAATGGCACAGCAGCACGAATGTGCTTGCACAGGGACTGAACAAAAGAGGCAGATTCAGGACTTCAATAGCTGGGTAACAGAAAACCTAGCCAAAATCTTGAGGAAGAGAATAAAGTAATAAGGGGGGTTTTCTCAGGCACCCTCCTACACTGTTGGTGGGAATGTAAACTGGTGCAGCCCCTCTGGAAAACAGTGTGGAGGTTCCTCAGGAAACTAACAATAGTACTCCCCGATGACCCAGCAATAGCACTGCTAGGAATTGACCCAAGGGATACAGAAATGCTGAGGCATAGGAGCACATGTACCCCAATGTTCATAGCAGCACTCTCCACAATAGCTAAAACATGGAAAGAGCCTAAGTGTCCATCAACAGATGAATGGATCAAGAAGATGTGGTTTATCTATACCATGGAATACTACATGGCAATGAGAAACAATGAAATCTGGCCATGTGTAGCAACATGGATGGACCTTGAGGGTGTTATGCTGAGCGAAATAAGTCAGGCAGAGAAGAACAAATATCATATGTTTGCACGTATAGAAGGATTAGGAGGAACCTGACGGAGGAACAAGGGGGAGAAGAAGGGCGGAGATGGTGGGGGAAAGGGAGAGAGGCAAACCATGAAAGACTCTTGAATGCTGAGAAACTGAGGACTGATGGATGTGGGGGGGGAGATGGGCATGGAGGAGGACACTTGTGGGGATGAGCACTGAGTGTTATGTGGAAACTAATTTGACAATAAACTATTTGTAAAAAAAAATAAGAATAATAAAAAAAATAAAAAAATAAGGGGGGTTTTCTCTGAAGACTTGTTTGACAAGTCCAGCATCGGAAAACATGAAGTAAAACAGGCCAATGAGGACAATGTGCCGCTGTCATCTGCAACAATGGTGGTAGGCATTGAAATTAAAGAAAGAAAACAGGATGTGTTTAAAGAAAAAAATTGGTTTCCAGAAGTTTGGTAATCAATGAGGAATCCAGATTAAAATAGAAACAGAAAAAGGGAGCTAGTGCAAAGCCCTGGGCAATGTTTGCACTCAGCATGGAAATTATTGAAACAAGTATAAAATGAAGGATGAGAAAAACAGAAGAAACAAGACAGGAAAACTAAAACTGCCGGGAGCCGNAGGGACCCCTGGACCTGCTGAAGCTGGCTCGGCCTCCAGCATAAAACATTCTATGATAGCAGATGTTTGTACTACATTCAATACGATAAAGATAACCAAGTAAAGGCCACTAAATTTGACAGTAAGCAATTTAAAAATTGTCCAAGATTAATGTATCACTTTTCAAGGGTACAAAGCAATTAACTTTTATAATTTTACATTTTGCCCTTGATGTAAAGATTCTGAGGCGGGGCCATAAGTTGTGCTCACCTTCATACATCTAGCACCTACTGCCACGTGATGAGAAATCGAATCCCCACCACCACCCTTCTAATAACAGAACCTCTTATCATATCTTCTAAAACTAAAGATTCCTACTAACAAGGAGATTTCAGGTCTTACTCCCCTTGACACATGCACTACCCTTTTTACAGACCCTAAATATCCCATCAGACAAATATTATGAACTTTTTCCAATGTTGCCATCAAATGCTTTCAAAGAGCCTTTTGAACCAAGGTAGTACTACAAGATCCACCTTGCTCAATCTTTGATGAGCATCTTGTCACATCATCTTCCCTACCCAAGGGTCATCAAGACAGCCTCTCCCCTGCTAACCATAAAGCAAATCTTGGAGGCGGTACAGGCTACTAAATGTACCAAAGAAAAGTCTGTCATGTTTTCATGTTAAGGAACTGGGTATGATGGGCTCCAACCTCTGGCTAGTGAGCTCTCTCTTTCCTGCAATGCAGGCGTATAATCAGGGAAGCCTTATTTATGAACTTTGTGGCTTTTATGGTCTACAACAATTGCAAGGATATAGAAATTACTCTAAAAGAATTTGGTAAGTGAATGAGTGATTCGCACTCTGTTACGACCGCCAGACAGCCATCCACCCGTGAATATCAGCAGCATTGGCTTTGCCTTGTTTAAAGCATGAAAAGAAATGGGTTTATCTATAAGTCATTGGGATATAAATATTCTAAGTCCTAAAAGCAGAATAATGAAAGGGCAAAGTAAGAGGATAAAACAAAAGCTAATATATGAGATTTTTATCTTTAAAAATAAAACAAAACACCCCATAAAAACATACTTTATATGCATATTAAAAATTCTAGGAAAGATTAGAGAATGAAGGATATGGGAATAACTGAAATCATTAGAAGGAAGTAAAGTGTATTTTTCAAAGACTACAGGCAAGGGGAAATCTTCATAGGAAGTAGCCAAAGAAAACCATCATAAAAGTGGTCACCCAGAAAATGGCCACATTTTTCTTATGTTTCATTTCCAAGATGTCACTACCAAAAATGTTAATAGCTGAAAAGGCAATTAAACAATACATCTGGGCCTTTGTGAGCATTGGCTAGAACCAACACAATACACAGGTCATTGCAGTGCATGTAACGCATGAGTAAAGAAGAATACCACAGGTAGAAAAACATACAAGAGCAAGACAAAGGACACAAGGACATCTCTCTCAGGTACTGTGAGGGAAAAAACCCTCATAAGCTATGCTACAGATATAGGGGTGAAAGCAATGAACTGTGCATAGATGAGGATGTGATGTAAATTATGCTGGTGTCGTGCTGGATAAACCAATAAAGAAGCTTAATCTCTGCTACCAAAGCCCAAGGTTAATAGTGACAAACTCCCCCAACAGTTGCAACGCAATAGTATAAGAAAAAAGATGACTTTGGACAGAAGCTGTATACTGGCTACTCTCTGCACCGGGAGAAGTTCAATAGAACTGTGTGAAAGAAATCAGATACAAATCTGTCCAAAAGAGAGGGGAAAGACTCTTAGACAGACAGATGGTATTTTTAAAATTATAATGAAGCCAGCTTCAGGGAAAATCTTTGACAGGGAAGTGAGGCAAGAAAATAAGCATCCATTAGCATAATGGGTCCCAGAGTCCAGGTACTACTTGGTAAAGTGCGAAATGTACAGTAGATTTAAAAGGAGCCATAATATAGCCCCAATCCACCAAAGTCTGGACTCTCAGAGCTACCAAAAAAACAAAAAACAAAAAACAAAAAAACCCAAGAAAGGTTTTCATTTTCTTTCTTCCAAATAGCCTCTTCAAGAGTAGAAATTTCCCTGGGAAACTTTGAACCAGAAATCAATCTCAACAGGCTATAAGAAGTCACCTTCCAACTGGTCCTCAGTTTAATGGGAGGCACTGCCCCAGACAGACCCAGGTTAGAAAAAGAAAAAAAGTAGCATCAATTCTGCCATGGACTCTCAAACCAAAGTTCCTTAAGAGGAAAATAACATTTGGTATTTGTTACAACCACCAAGAAGTGCAAAGATGTGGCAATGTCCCTATTTGAGTCTTAGGTATTTTTTCATAATGTTGTATAAATTGTAGAGCTATAAGGATGCCATACTCCCATTAAGCACATCATCCCCTCTCTCTTTTTTTAATGTTTATTTATTTTTGAGAGACAGAGCATGAACAGGGGAGGAGTAGAGACAGAGAGAGAGAGAGAGAGAGAGAGGGAGACACAGAATCCGAAGCAGGCTCCAGGCTCTGGCTCAAACTCACAAGCCGTGGGTTCATGACCTGAGCTGAAGTCTGACACTCAACCCACTGAGCCACCCAGGCAACCCAAGCAATCCTCTTTTAAAGCAATTTTCTACTCTGGGGGTCGTGTGTGTGTGTGTGTGTGTGTGTGTGTGTGTGTGTGTGTATGTGTGTGTGTGTCTGTTTAAGAAAGAGAGAGACAGACAAAGTCAGAGACAGAAAGAAAAAAGCAGCAGAGTGAAAGATGGAATGGTATAAGAAGAGACAGATCCCAAAGGTGTAATCTTTACCCAAAGTCCTATCATTTCCTTCACATTCTAAATCAGCCAGTATCAGTCACCTTGCCTGACGAGGTTTGGAGGCCTTGGTGCAGGATTCATGGGGGTCTGGAGTGGATGATGAAGAAAAAATTCTTGAAGAGTCTTTCATTCAAAAAGGTGACTTTAGGGGCGCCTGGGTGGCTTAGTCGGTTAAGCGTCCGACTTTCGCTTAGGTCATGATCCCGCGGTTCGTGGGTTCGAGCCCTGCGTCAGGCTCTGTGCTGACTGCCAGCTCAGAGCCTGGAGCCTGTTTCAGTCTGTGACTCCCTCTCTCTTTGACCCTCCCCTGCTCACGCTGTCTCTCTCTCTCCTAGAAATAAATTAAAAAAAAAAAAGGTGACTTTATTAAAGCACAGGGAGAAGAGCCATGGGTAGGAAGAGCTGGCCTGGACCCTGTGGAGAGACTGGTTATATATTTGGGAGTTGGGAGTTGGGGGAGGTAAAGTCCAGGGGAAGTTTTCAATGAGATTTTCATATGCTAAAGAAGACTCAGAGCATATTGGAGTCCTAGCTATTGTCAAGCCAAGGTTGTTTTTCCCTCTAGCAAAGTATTAGCATCAAGACAGTAGGGAGGTCCTGGAGAAACCTTTTACTCTGCTGCCTCAAGTATTTGCCAATGGGCTGCAGGTTATAAGGAAATTTAATTCTATTTCCTTCTGCCTTTGTTTCCTACATCATTGCCTACAGGAAGCCTGATTAATAGAAGTCTGTGCTGAGGCCTTTGGTCTGAGTAGACATGGCCAATTAGTAAATATGGTCAGTTAGCTGGAAAGACAGAGCAAAGGGACCCCTTATGCAGCTACCGGTCTTCCAGTACCATTCTGATACTCCCTACCATAGTAAAAGAGATCTAAGTTTGAAAGATAATTCTTCTGAGGTCACTGCTACTTCTATTTCAACTTACTTTCCAGATGGCTAAAAAAATATTAAGAGCCAATAATTTTCAACGAACCCTTTCTTCTAGGTCTACCCTGGCTTCCTCTCCCTTCTTCTTACCTCACAGTTCTTTCTTCCTTGCATTTCTTTACTCTACTCTCTGCTAATTATCTTTTCTAATTTTCCTTTTCCTCTTCTCCACCATTCTGTCTCCACCCCCCCCCCACCCCCCCACCTTTGTTCTCCCTTTGCAAGG
>NW_027527569.1:1901278-2009518 GCF_008692635.1 Crocuta crocuta
TTCATTCCTTCCTGTTGCAGGATTTTTTATCACAATACCCGGAGTTCATTGTCTGGCCGCTTTGAAGAATGAAGAGTTAGACACAAAACAAGCAGCAGGCCAAAGTTTATTAGAGGATAAGATTAGGAAGTAAGAATAGAAGGAAAGCTCTCTTTACAGAGAGGGGACATTTGAAAGTGAATGCCTGAGGACTATAGGGAGGGTCCTTATTTTATAAGGTTCTGGTCAGCCTTCCCCCTCCTTTCCCCCATGTTCCTTCAGGTTCTATCCTTTTTGGCTCGATAGCTCTAGGTGGTGGGCTGTCCATTCAGGATGGGCTTTCCATTGTGTGAGGGGTGGCCTAAGGCCAAACCTAGGTCTTTTGTCAAATTCCAGATTTGGAAACCTGAAGGGGAGTAGGTGGGGTCTGTCCTGTTCTTAAAGGGAGCCATACCTCTGCGAGAGTTTGCTATGGTCAGACACTCCCACCATTGTTTCAAAATAGGTGTTTTCCCCCACCCAAGGACCTCGGGCCCTAATCTCTCCCTCTCTGCCCACTGAATCCTATCTTCTCCGATCATATTCCTCCCTTAGCCTCCCTTCTCCCTCCCCTATAACCACCTTAAGGATTCCCTGAAACTGCTAATAGCTGGATTCAAGGTTTTTGAATACAATAAAACCTCTGTGGTTCATTATAATTGGAAGAAAAAAAAGGTCATTTAACTTAATGGAAATTTTGAGGAACAAAACTTTTCTTTAAAAAAACTGCATTTCAAAACATTCCAGGACAAAGCAATGAAACCACTGTCTCAGGGAAGGGGAGCTGTGACAGCACTTTAACTGATAACATATTTATAATTAGTGCATCCATTGTCTGAATGCAAATGTTTCAGCTGAAGGCCTTCACTCTCAATCAGCATAACATTTCCCTTGTTTAATCTATTAATTTACCTAGCAACCCCTTTTTCAAAGATGCAAGCTAAATAAGGCTTCTGACTAACAAAACTATATGTCCCAGCAGATGGCCCATAGAAACAGCCTTGCTAGTCTAATCAAAACAGATTTTGCACAACAAATACTTGCTCTGTTGAATGACTTTGTCACAACCACACTCTATGTCAGAGTCCTTCTCCATAAAGAGAAAAAACTTAACTGGGCATTATTTGCTGTTTCCCTTGTAAGCAGACGAGCTGGCCTTACATATAAATATGAAAATAGTCTGTCAGCTAGGTCCTGCTCATTCTTTTTCTTATCGTTCTCCTTTCTATGCCACCTGAGCCCCCCTGTCCCAGCAAGTGGTTGATTTCCCTACCTTCCATGGAAGTGTCTTCTCCTAAGCAGCAGTCTCCATCCCACTGGAAAATTCATCCATTAACAGCTATTAAAAGCTATTAATAATAAAAAAAACAAACTATTGCCTACTAAGAATCCTTTTATTTTACCAATCAACCCTGCTATCTGTAAAATTTAACTTAAATTAAAAATGTCTGCTGAGGGGCGCCTGGGTGGCTTAGTCAGTTAAGTGGCCAACTGTTGACTTCGACTCAGTCCATGGTTTCATATTGGTGAATTTGAGCTCCACGGCCAGCTCCATGCTGACATTGTGGAGACTGCTTGTGATTCTCTGTCTCCTCGTCTCTCTCTGCCCCTCCCTAGCTTGTCTGTCTCTCTGTCTCCCCTCTCTGTCTCTCTCTCTCCCCGCTCTCAAAATTAATTAATTAATCAAACTTTTTTTTAAGTCTGCTGAATTTTTAAAGAATTTTATATCCTTTACTGGATCAAAGACATATATAGTTTTGAAACTGATCAACATGAGGTCTCAAAGAACTTACGTGGTCAATACCTCTTTCTATGAAATCTACCCTTTACCCACAACCCAGCCCAGGCCTCCTTTTCAGAGAGTGCACACCCACAGCTTCTGGTGAGAGTCTTTCTTTAGCACTGCTGATTACTACACAACTCATAGATCTCTTTGGTCACTGCTGATTGGGCCAGGACTCCTTACCCAAAATGACCCAATCAATTCTCTTCCCAGAGAAACTGGAAAGAAAATCGAGAGATTCCAGTTATCTGGAATCTAAGGGCCTATATACTTCTATACATATAAAAACCTATGTCCTAACAGAAACCATGTAGAAGCCTTCTGTACAAGGCTGAGACAAGATCAATATTGGAGTTATGGTGATACATTCTCATCGCAAACTGGCCTAAAACAAATTGACTATTAGGATCTTTCACTGAATGCAGAGGCAATATTTTAGCATTGGGACTGAGCTAAACTTCTTACCACAACTGGACAACAGAACTCAGGAACAGAGCCAAATGGAGTTCTAAGACAAGAAATGTCTGTCCCAAAATAAAATATTATACCCGATCATATAAAGAAGACTTGCATATACAATATTTCTAGCCAATCCCTGTATCTTAAACATCACACATTTAACTCAAAGTCCTTTCTCATGCCCTTTGTGCTAATTTTAGAACTGTCTAGAGCTCAGCTGAGGTAAATATGTTTGCAGCTTGTAGGAGCTGTCTTTGGAGTGTGGATTTCTGGTTAAGTTCCTTCAAATGCTGACTAGTGTATGTTGCCAAGTCTCTGGGAGGAGTGCCTGATTGAGTACTTGAAATTAAATTAATGATCCCTCAGGCAAATAGCAGCTATGCTTATGTAGCTGTATGTATACACTATATACATGTGTGTGAGTACAGATAGAGACAGAAATACCCACATACTATCTTCACTGAAGTGTTTTAAAATAGGTTTGGACACTGTAACAGCTGTGTGTTAGTAGAACCTAAGTATCCAGTCTGCAGAGAGGAAGATGGAACTGATGTCAACAGGGAGCAGAGGGAATACCTGAGGCCCCCCGGGGAAGAATTCATAAGACTGCTGTCTTCATTTTCAGTAATTTCTCTCTCTCTGGTTTCAAGCCTTTATGAAACCTAGCTGTACTTCCTACTGTGGCTTGTATAAAATAGCCCTATATCATATTAAGCTTCCCCTTTTCCTTATACTAATTTGAGTATATCCTATTACTTGCTACCAAACATTCCTAGACTAAGAAATTAATACTATTCTTACAGAGTTAATATAATTACAAACAAAAATAAAGAAATGATATTTTAGTTAGCCTCCCAGCCTCATTATAAGATAAAGGTATGATTCCCATTAGGCCTATTAAAATATTCAAAGTAGCTCAAGGGCCACATTTGCCATTTTCACAGATTCTTAGGAACCCCCAGTGGAGAACCACTAACCAGCAGTGTGAATGCTCAAGTGGTTTTTCTCTAAACATTTCCAAGCATATGTGCATTTTAAAAGAGGATGCTTTTCAAACTCAACCAATGTTTCCTGAGCACTTACTTGATATATACAAAGAACTGTTTTAAGGGCTAGAGGACTTTTAAAGGTCGAAGACATTGCTGTTAACCAAGGGTTAGGATTCTATTAGCATTCTAATGAAGGGATTGAAGGGATAGGAAAGCGCACAAAGGACTACAATAAAGGGTCAATAAAGGTAGTAAATGTCATGAAAAGGATAAATTCTGAAGGGCTATGAAGGCAAAGGATAGATTGCTCAGTAAGAGTCCACAAAGTTTTCAAAGTATTGGTTAGATACTGAGAGATGGGTGGTCTGCATAGGCAGAGATGTAAGAATGAGAAGGGAAGGCTTAGAGGGCAAGAGAAACTGCAGGGACATACAAAGCCTGCAAGTCAGAGGACTTGTTCTAGAAACAGTAGGAGTGTGCTTCTACTGTGGTAGAAAATGCCTGAAGATATGATGTGCAAGAAAGACTAGAAAGGTAGGTTTGGACAGATTGGTGAAGGCCGTGAGTCACATACCAAAGTTTCAAAAACTGTTCTATCGTCCATCCTGGGGGTGGGGCGGGGTGGGGAGTAGGGAAGGGGAGTCTGAGCAGTAAAGTGGCATGATAAATTCTGTATTGGAAAAGAGTATCTCTAGTGAGAGACTGTAAAAAGAATGGAAGACAGGAAACAGAGCTGGGAAGCCAGTGAGGGAGCTGTTTAAGTCCTCCAGGTAAGAGAGTTAATGAGGTGCTATTCTAGGGCAGTTGCAGGGAGAATAGAAATGAAGGGATAAAATTGAAAATCACTGTAAAGGTAGAGTTGACAAGATAAGATGACAAATTATATAGGAAGCTTGAAGGTCTACAAAAAAATGACTTAAAGCTTCTTAGCCGTGAAGATTTGGTATCGTTTTCTTTAAAAAGGAGTTGTTATTTTCTCCTTCACAATATTTTGTGAGAATGAAGGGTACAATTCATGTAAAGAGAACATTTCACAGAAGGGATTCATAAAAACTATAAAGAATAATTTTCTAGAAGTAAGCGAAAGTGTCATTTTTTTATGGGAAATAACTTACAGTCATAGGTTTTGATTGCATCAAGAAGACCCTTCTAGATAAGACCAACCCTAGGTCAGAGCCACACTTGGTATGAGTTCCCCACAAGTTTTAGTACAGTCATAGAGGGTTCCGAGACATGTTAAAGACTAAGATCACTACTCATTATTAACCTTAAATGGCAAAAAGTTTTACTGGCAATAAAAAATGAAGCCAACTGTCAGGAGCAGGAAGTTAACTAAAAATGACATTAAAGTAGTTGAGTTGGCAAATCAAGTACTAAGAAACAAGTCCATGTCAGCCATAAGACTGAGAGATGGAGTGCTGTTCAAATGGACCCAATGGTACAGTTCTAAAATTAATTCCATAATAACTATGGAATGGAGCAACATCTAATATGGCTATTTAGTGAGCAGCTCAGTGAAAATTGTTGGCCAAGGGTAGACTTTTAGAGCTGCTCTCAATAAATTCCATGAGATAATTAAACTCTAATGTTCTCCTAAGTTATTTAATGTATGTAATAAATTAATGCCTCTCTTTTGTATCTAAAACATTATTTTTTAATGTATCACCATTGAAAGAATTGAGAATAGTCTCTCTCATCTTTCTTTTCTATTCTGTGGCTTAAAAGTAGATACTCAATGACATGGCCAAATGTCAAAATCTTCTATTTGTACTGTATTCGTACTGCAACCGAAGCTGACCAAGGTATTAAGCAGATTTGCTGACCTACAAATGCATTGCATTGAAAACACAAGGAAAATGAAGGGGATAAACTGCCTGAAGTTCCTCCTTTATGCCAGTGATAAAAATGTATAATTAAACTCTGAACTTTGAAACACTGGCCAGGTGTAGACAGAAGCAGGCAAAGGGAAATGGTCATTCAGACAGGGCTGGCATGTGACCCAAACTTGTGAAGGACAATGCAGATGATCAAGGAGCAAACCAGAGAGGACTCCCAATTAGACCAGAACATGGTTACTGCAGCTGTTTCTCCACAGCCGCTCTGCCAACTCCTCGTTCAGGAGAGATTCGAGTAAATGTGTTTCCATATTTATGTTAACTCTTTACTATGATGTATAGAGTTCATTTTATGATGTGAATTCTGTCAATTTATTTAAAAATCTATCCCCCTTTTATTCTAGCCCCAGTCAGATATTGTCAAGATGGATATTTGCACCAGATGCATCCTAATTAACATTTGTAGTTAAAATTCTGTGATCCTGAGTAAGCAAATTAAGCAACTTCTACTTGGAATTCTTACTGGTTCTAGCTAGTTTTGCAGTAAGCTTCTTTGTCAAAACCATTTTCACTGCAATACTTTCACGCAAACATTTTCTCTGCATAATTAATTGGCTATAAGACAATTTCACCATGAAAGAATAAATGACTGGTTGACAGATTGGTTTGACAGTTTGATGGTTTCAACAATTGGTTGACAGTTTGGTTTCCTTTTTCCATTGAAGCAATATTCTCATTTTTATATTATATAAATCTTAGCCCTAATAGTCTATACAGGGATGCAGTTTTGAACCCACATTTCACCCAGAACTTTGGAACATCTATCAAAGGACCTGTGACAAGCCGCCAAGAACAAATAACAGCATAGAAGGCTTTCACAACAGTATAAAAGGCTCAGTTAAAAATATGCATCATAGTATTTGGAAAATGATATTACTCTTAGTAAAGGAAGAAATTTTCAGAAAGAAAGAAAGAAAACCAGCCAGCCAATAAGGAGACAAAAAAAAAGTGTAATATTACGAACAAAAAACCTTGAAGACAAGTGCTTTGGTAAAGTCACAAAATAAAATCAGTTATTCATATGGCATTGCCATGAATCTACACGATTTTAAATGTATTAAATTTTTAAAATTTCTCAATAAAGCCTTTTTAATTTTGTTACTTATTTTTCGCATTTTAGGATGCCTTTTTGATTCAATGACCCTCTTTTATTTTTCATGATTTCATCTTTTATAGCAAAATGACCTTATGACAATTAGTCATGCCATGAAAATGCTTACAGTAAAGATGCATATGGTAAAGATACCAGACACACTTCTGGGGTGCTGCACTTAACAAAAATTAGAACAGATGCCCAAATTTTGTCTTACTTTCTTCATTAACTTTGATACACTTCCATAATTTTATTTTCCACTACTCTAAGGTATCTACAGACAATCATATAAAGTACTTCATTCACCAACAAATATTTTTTGAGCTATCTCCAAGGAGCTAGTATGCACTTTAATGGTTTACTTCGCACCCTACCACCAACTCAGCTCAACTAGTCTCTAAACGGCAAAATTGCATATTCATTTTCCCTTAAAATCTACTACCTGTATATATTCTGCCAATATGTTTGATTTTCCTTCCTTTGTAGTCAGTGACTTGTGCTTCAAAAGAAAAGCAATCAAATGCAGTGGTTAAGAAACAGACTTTGTAGCCTCATTGCCAGGGTTTGAATACTAGCTCTGGCACTTATTAGTTATGTGACCTAGGGTGAATTACCTCACCTCTAGGTCCCTTGTTTTTTCATTTATGAGAAGGGAAGAATAATGGCTCCCTTTACTTCCAGGGGCTATAATGAGCATTGAAGAAGTTGATTTAGATAAAGCATTTGTAAAGAAGGATTTCCAGCATATTAAGCAAGCACTATCTAAAGTGTCCGCTATTATTATGCAAATTCCACTGTTAGAATGTTTCACGTATTCAGGCCACCTGGGTGGTTCAGTTGGTTGGACTCAACATTGCTCAGGTTGTGATCTTGTGGTGGCGATCTCATCATCTCTGATGAAGCCCAGCATCAGACTCCATGCTGGGCGTGGAGCCTCTTGGGATTCTGTCTTTCCCTCTGTCTTTCTCTCTCTGCACCTCCCTCAAAATAAACATTTTAAAAAAATGTTTTGCATACTCAGTGATCCCTGACTGGTCAGTGCGGCCTTGACTCTCACCACCAGCCTAAATCTGTGCAGTTCAATCTCATCAGGCCCAATCCTCACTTTAGTAACAAATATTTTGTAGTCCCACCATATCATGCTAAAATAAAATCCATAGATAATATAACCTACCTATGCATATTATTTCAAAATAATTCATAGAAAGCCCCAACTGTGAGAAGTAGGAAATACAAAAATTATAATAGAATCATACTGCTTTACAATATAACTGCCTGGGCAGGCTACAAGAGCATCCTCATATTGAAGCTGGGAAGGCACTACCTTGAATGAGAAGACATAATAAAGTAATCATATATTTCTACTTAAGAGTATCCTGGTGGAGGCAACAGCAAAAAAGCACATGATACAACTGTGTTGTGCTAATGTCCAAAATCCACGAGTGTTAAAGCTACTAGTAGTTTTCTCAAATGGAAAAATCCAAACAAATAGATTGCCACCTTCCCTCAATTTACCCAGTGACTGTATTTGCAGGAAATTCAATGTATGATAAAAACCATGGAAAAATTTCCTTCGTGGTTATAGGTAAAACAACTGAGATCCAGTGTCACAGAATTATGAACAACTTTTCACGTACATGAATTTGAGGTTAACATTCAAGAGCAGTGCAATACATGGGACAATTCTTCACTGTGAAGGACAGTATCACATACTGTAAGACATCTAACCTTTCAGACCCTGCCTGCTGTGTCCATTAGCTTCCTCCACCCCCTCAACCATTTGACAACTAAACCAGAACAGCCCTTGGGGACAGTGCTATCCTGCTAATAACCACTGGTTTAATGAATGATGGAGGGGAAGAAAAAGGGTTGGTATATGTTGGGATAGTTTCATTCCCAAGAAGAGACCTCAAGAGCACTATCTCAAAAATTGAAAGCGATGTAGTGGCAGAGCTACTCTCAGAGTGGAAGAGGAACTAAAATATTTCTTTCTATACTTCTATATATTTAAATATTAAATAAATAAATAAACAAACTTCAACATGAAATACAATGAATACATAATGAAATATAATAAAAATATTTAGAAATAAAGATAAATTCTCAAAATCAAATATAATCTAGGGCACCTGGGTGGCTCAGTCGGTTAAGCGTCCGGCTTCAGCTCAGGTCATGATCTCACGGCTTGTGGGTTCCAGCCCCGCATCTGGCTCTGTGCTGATAGCTCAGAGCCTGGAGTCTGCTTCAGGTTCTGTGTCTCCCTCTCTCTGTGCCCCTCCCCTGCTCATGATCTCTCTCTCTCTGTTTCTCAATAATAAATAAATGTTAAAAAAAATTTAATCAAATATAATCAGAAATCAACAGATTATGGGAAAACTAGAAATATGAAAGTTTCTTCTCACAGTAAGTTACAAGGAAGAGAGAGAAAAGAAAAAAGGAGAGAAGTTACAGATTAGAAAAGACTCAAATGTATACCAACCACTTAGAATTTTTGGATCTTTTCACATAATTAGAAATATAAACACTGCATGTTTGATGATGTAGAATTACTGTCAATTTTTTTGGCGTGACATTGGGATTATAGTTTTTTTTTTAATTTTTCAATGTTTATTTATTTTTGAGAGAGAGACAGTGTGAGCTGGGGAGGGGCAGAGAGAGAGGGGCACAGAATCTCAACCCGCTCCAGGCTCTGGGCTTGACAGCTGACACAGAGCCCGATGCTGCATGATCCGCAACAGCAAAATCATGACCTGAGTGGAAGTCCCAGGCGTAAACCAACTGAGCATCCCAGAAATCAATGGTCATTTTTTTAAATGAGTCCTTACCTTCTAGAGATACAAACACTAATATTTATAGATGAAAGAATGTATGAGATTTTCTTCAAACTATATAGGAGTGAGGCAATGTGGTTAGGGCATTGCTGAAAGGTTAGCCGGAAGTCCACTCTATTTTTGGCTGTTTCACATATTGCATAGTTTAAAAAATAAAATTGTAAGGATGTGGTTATAGAGAAATAATTAAGAAGGGTAATAATCTGGTAACAATCTAATTAATGCGATACTGCAGGGGGAAACACTTTAAAAATACAGAAAGAAAAAAAAAATCACCCACAATTTCATCAGAATCCGGTTTGTGACAGGATTCAGCAAGAATACTTTTTGTTGTTAATTTCATCCACTGTCTCTTCTCCACTTTACAAAGCTTCCACCCTTCCTTCCTTACTTCCTTCCTTCCTTCCTTCCTCCCTCCCTCCCTCCCTCCCTTCCTTCCTTCCCACACCTCACTAGCGTTTCAGGGTCAGAAAAAGAGGTGTAAAACCGTCTTCTATCCCGTTGAGAGACAGATAGCAAAACCCCTACAGCGAGAACAGCGAGAAGGTTAGTCCACCTGACATCCGGTCCATTGGTTACAGTCGGGGGAGACCCAGGAGTAAGCCCCGCGGGTCACCGCCGTCAGGCTATGTGGAGGCGCCCCCTGGCGGCAGCCGCTAAAACTAAGAGAGCAGACGTAAAGGCAAAGCACTAGACGTAAAACCGGGACACCCGGCGCGTGTGAACTCTCCCCTCTGGGAGATCCCGGCGCTCTGGAATACGGCAAAGGGCGGGCAGGAGGATAGAACCCAGCCGGAAAGAAAGAAGGACGCATCGGCCTGGGGAGCAAGGCCTGGGGGCCCGGGTGAAGTCGGCACCTACCAGTCTCCGTCCCGGAGAGCACCCCAGCAGGCCCCCAAGTATGTGTCAAACGAGACGCCTGGCGCTCGGGACACTCCCAGGACAGGCCTCCGCTGCACGAGGCCCGCACCCCTCCGTCGGCGTCCGAGCGGGGCTCCGGAGCGGGTGAGTCCGAGCACGCAGGCCACGTACGAGCGTTTCCCAGTTCATCATAGCCTCTGGGTCTGCTGCACAGAAGGAGCCCCGCTGATTTTTAAAGCTAGATGTTTGGCGGTAAGGGTGGGGGCGTCTTTCAGGTGCAAGTCCTAAAAGCTGGAGATTTACAATGTAGGGTTCAGACCCTTTGCTCCTCAGAGAGAAAGAAGCTCCAGGATTTTTATTCCCAACTCTGTAGTCTCAAGGGATGGGGTGAGGTTTACCGGGAGATTGCGTCCTGGCTTCTCCTACCTGCTTTGTTGCGACGGTCTCTCACCCCCTGCATAGCAGTTGCTCAGTTTTTAGGGTTTTTTTCAAAGGAAGTTGTTCTGTACGTAGCTGTACATGGAGGTGTTCATGGGAGGAGATCAGTTCACGGTCCTCTCATACCGCCATCTGACCCGAAGTCGCGTAGGTTTCTGCTTCCAGAAGTCCGCGTCCTCCAAGATTTCGCAGTTCCACTTCCTTAAAACTGCTGCCCTCGCTCCTACCCAGAATTTTCCTTGCTCCTTCTAATGGACAACCATACAAACTATGTTTGGAAAGAGTCGCTATTCTCAGTTTTCAGAGGATAGACTGCTAACGAAGGAATCACTGATTTTGCGGTGGTAGTCTCCTATAAGAATATTGTATTGCCTGTAATTTACTATTTAAATACTTAAGCATAGAAATTGTGGTGTGTTTGTGTGTTATTTTTAGTCTGTAACTAATTGTTCACTTGTATTTAATGGTCCCTGTTCAGGCTCACTCCATGGATAGATGGTTAGTATTTGAGTGGTGCTAATCACAAGCCCATATTCCAGAAGAAGCCACTACAAGTATTTTTAACTATTCCTATCAGCATTAGAGGGTTTGTTAATTAGCAAAAGAGATATTAGAAATGACTTTTCGTTGAAAAGAGAGGCATTCAAGACATACAGATTTGCTAGAAATACCATGTGTACCTCGGCTGTTAGGAGTGTATAAATATGATCACCCCATGGCTCACTCTTGAAGTGACATTCTTGGCCGAGTGTTCTCTTATGTCCTGCATTTTGCTATTAACAGAATTCTGTCACCTGATGGTTATCTAGGAATTTAGGAATTTCTTTTTGCAGTATCCCTTTCCTGAAGGGTATTAGGTGACTGAAAATGGCATTGCATTGAGATAGCAAGGACAGGGTGATAACTATATTTGTGCCACTTACTAAGTGATGTTTTTGTTATACCCAGATCGCAGTATCCTCAACGACCAGAGACCACCGGGGAGACTGAGTCACGCATGCAAAGGCAAAGGGCTTTATTACGGGCTCGAGCTTGGGCTCCCAGACCTCACCAACGCAGTGGATCTGTGCTGAGAGCCCCGAACAAAGGCAGAGTAGGGTTTTTATGGGGTTTGTGATGGGGGAGTTACAGAAAATGTGTCATGGAAACAGTGATCCAATTATAATTATACAATTATTTACAGCGGGTTTTACCATACATGTTATCCAGAGTATCTGTTACTTTTGGCAGGATCCAATTACAACATTCAGGGTACCCTTAAATTCAACCAACCATAGAGCGAGCCTAGATTCTTGTTCGGCGACTAATGGGTTAACTTTTACATTAGGCAGTTGAGATTTATCTATAGTTGCTGGCCTTTCTCTATTGGGCGTTGCCAAGGTAGTGTGGTAGAGTGAAGTGGTGGGCAGTTTCTTTGGCCTTGGGCAATGTGTAGCTGCCTGATAGTTTCAGGGAAACTGAGACGTAGGCCTTCTAGTTTAGAGGGGAAACTTAAAGCCTATTATGGAGTCAATCTGGTTTAGACTTGTGTCCTTACAGTTTTTATATATGCAGAATCTGATGTAAGATATGCTTTCCCTGTAACCTACCTGTTGGATATGGAAATGGGAGATGTATAGCCCTCCTTCACCTACAACAAATAATCAATAATAACGGCTGTCGCATCTACCTATAAAAACATATCCATCCATTGATAATGCACACCCAACTTGACTTAGATCGTTTTGTAACAGATGTGTCCCTGACGGTTAGAAGGTAAAATGTTTTTTCATGTACAAACGCCAAGTGTCTCAAGTATTTTTTTAAAATATTTTTTATTTATTTCTAGGAGAGAGAGAGAGAGAGACAGCGTGAGCAGGGGAGGATCAGAGAGAGAGGGAGATACAGACTCTGAAATAGGCTCCAGGCTCTGAGCTGGCAGTCAGCACAGAGCCCGACGCGGGGCTCGAACCCACGAACCGCGAGATCATGACCTAAGCGAAAGTCGGACGCTTAACCGACTAAGCCACCCAGGCGCCCCATGTCTCAAGTATTTTAAAGTATATTTGGTTACATTCTGTAATGTTGGAAGTACTGCCATTCTATCCTTATTGTGGGTCTGGAAACTGCTGCTCAGGGGTCAGACATGGCTTGCCACCTGTTATACAACTAGTGAGCTAAAAATGGTTTCTACAATTTTAAATAGATGGAAAAATGGAAAGAAAAAATAATATTTTGTAGCATGAAAATTATATGAGATTTCAATTGCAGTGTCCCTAAAGAATATGTTTTGGAACACAGCCATGCCCATGTGTTAGGTACTGTCTATGGCTGCTTTTGCACTACTACCTGAGTGGTTATGATAGGGACACTGTGACACCCTGAAGCCTAAATTATTTACTGTTTGGCCCTTAACAGAAAAAGTCCCTTGACCTCTGATGTTGTTAGACTATAAGAAAAAGAATTACGTAGGGGTACCTGTGTGTTCAGTCAGTTAAGTGTCGGTCTCTCAGTTTCGGCTCAGGTCATGATCTCACGATTGGTGAGTTTGAGCCCCTCATAGGTCTCTGTGCTGAAAAGTGTGGAGGCCGCTTGGAATTCTCTCTTTTTGCCCCTCTTTCTCTTCCCTTCCCCCGCCCCTGTGCAGGTATGCATGCTCACTCTCTCTAGAAACAAAACGAAACAAAACAAAACACTTTAAAAAATGCAGTATTATAAAGAACTGATTTCCAAGTTCCAAATAGCTATTTTCAGAATTATCAAAACCGAGGCACGCTGGGTGGCTCAATGGGTTAAGCATCTGACTCTTGGTTTCAGCTCAGGTCATAATTTCAAGGTTTGTGAGTTTGAGCCCCATGCCAGGCTCTATGCTGACAGCACAGGGCCTGCTTGGGATTCTCTCTCCCAGTCTTTCTCTGCCCCTCCCCTGCGCGTTGTCTCTCAAAATAAATAAATAAGCATTAAACATATATAAATAAGTAAGTAAGTAAATAAACAGAATTATCCAAGAAAGTACAAGCCATCTCTATGTTGGGAACAGGTTTTAAAAGGGTTTCAGTTCTTCACATTTGAAAGTAAGCTAAATGTTTATCACTCATGCATAATAGTTAATACTCTTTGCCAGCCTTTGTACTGGTGCCAAGGGACAACATCTGACCAAACATATTATAAACAAGTAACCAAAATGCCTTGTTAGTATTCTTTTTTTTTTAATGTTTTATTTATTTCTAGGGGAGAGAGAGAGAGCGTGAGCAGGGGAGGGTCAGAGAGAGAGGGAGTCACAGACTGAAACAGGCTCCAGGCTCCGAGCTGGCAGTCAGCACAGAGCCCGACGCGGGGCTCGAACCCACGAACCGCGAGATCATGACCTAAGCGAAAGTCGGACGCTTAACCGACTAAGCCACCCAGGCGCCCCATCTTGTTGGTATTCTTTATGTAGGCAAAAATGCCTCAATAAACTTAGCACCTGCCTCAATCTGAAATCCACTGCTATCTATTTCTTCCTCTTTTAATCCTATCCTACAGACACATAAAGATGTTTTCACTTAGCATATGTATGTATTTCCTGTTTTTTAATAGGCCCACAAAGTTCAAATGCATTAAGAGGAGATGTATGGCAACACTGGGCTCACAGTAATGAGTCAAGGAAAAGTTTTTGATCAAGTTTTTGGGGCAAGAGCAGCCAATTATAGTGTGCATACAGCTGCCTCTTATCTAATTAGTCTGGAGTGATTTGTCAACAAATAGGCCAAGAACTGCCATGAGCAGTTATTTCAAAATAGAAGAGGCAGATACATTTTAATACACTAATCTACAGATTTCTCTGCATGCTGCATCTCTTCTATTTAACCTCAATAAGAGTCTCTTCTGGCTCGAGACAACCTGTCAAAACTGTAGCTGAGGAAGAAGGTTTCTGCTCATTAGAACCCTACTCATCACCATCTTAAGAAGTTCCTGGAAAACTGGAGACTTAAACAGGGCAGTTGAGGCCTGCACAAAATAAATCCAGACAGGCACATTTTTCTTACCTACCATTTCTAATCTTCACTAACAAAGGCCACAGTGAGTATTTTTGACCCACTTAAAAAAAAAAAAGAATTGTGTTTACACATGAAACTTCTTTTGATTTTCAAGATTCAGTAATCAGTCAGTTTTAAATCAAAGAAAAATTCTCAACCAACCAAGAAGAAAGTCAGCCCATTGATATTAACATATGAAAAAAAATCGGTGGATAAACTCAGACTGAGAAAATATCAAGGTTGTTTGCTGGTCTGAGTTTTAAATGCGTGCATAGGAATGTGTAAGGGAACTTGGATCAAGTTTTTCTTTAACTTTCCTGGAGTCCAACAAAGAGCCATCCTACATACTTACTAAAAGTGAATATTGAATGTGCCAGAGAATAATATTGATTCCAGTGGGCACATGTCATGAGTTCAAAACTGTCAGTGGCTTGTCCCTTTTTTTTTTTTTTTTTTTCCTGCTGGGATGGGGAGATCATAGAACCCTGGTTGTCCATAGCAGTACCCTTGGAATTCATGATAATCCACCCAGCTCTACCCCTGTCACTCAGAATGGGCCTCAGCAGGCCCATCTTGCCTTCACTGAGCCGGCAGGTCTCTCAGTAACTTTCACCAGGCCTGCTGCAAGTCCCTCACTCTGCATGGAGACTGCGCCCTGGTCTGCACACACTCCTTGCCTCTCAAGGCCTGTCTAGAATTCTGCCTTCTTTTTGCCTGATATTTTTATTAACTTCCTGTGATAAGAAACAGAAGAATGGTGCTTAAGAGTGTATAGATCTGGGATCCAGACTGTCAAGTTCAAATGTTGGCCTCTGGTCTACCAGCTATGTGACCAAGGCTAATTATTTAAATAATCTATGCCTTTTTTGTCTTATTTGAAAATGGGGAAAACTATAGTCCTCTGCCTTGTGGGGCTGTCATGAGGATAAACTGATAGTTTTCAATCCAACACTCTGTATTACAAATATTTAGTAACATCCTCTTAAAAATCTTGAAATGAAATTCATAGATAATGATATCTACCANGCGGGGCTTGAACCCACGAACCGTGAGACCATGACCTAAGCGAAAGTCAGACGCTTAACCGACTAAGCCACCCAGGCGCCCCGTGGGGTATTCTTTTTTAAATTAATGTAATGCCTAATTGTAGTAAAACGAAGAAATACGAGAAAGGTTATTTGCAATATAATAATATCTATCAATAAGAAAATGCTCTGACATGATCATTCTAGAAGATATAATAAATTGCCCCATTCTAACACATATACACAGAATTACCATTAATGCAGCAGCTATAACAACCACAAGCCATGTACTGCAGGCAGATGTAATGTCCAAAATAGTAAAAGGCTCTCACTAAGTTTCCAAATAAAACAAAGTACAATCTTCTGATCTTCTCCTAATTTACCTGATAGATTCAGTCTTGTAAATGTCAGTATCTTAGAACTATTTAAATTCAGATTACTTTCTGTTTAAATGCAAAACTAATAGTAAGATCTAGGCTTAAAAATTTATAAAATTATAAAAATAGAAATGGCCATGGGACATCAGGGACACTTCTGTGAGAATTGAGTGAAGTCAATTCTTTATTATGAGGGACAATCCGTTGACTTGCAGAAAGTCTAATATCTCTGGCCCTATCACAAATCATTATGAACTACAAAAGCAATTCTGCAAATTTCCACAGTGCCCCCAAGGGGCAATAACACCCCCCTCCTCCCCACCCCCCTCCCCTGTTGAAGAATGCTGCAATAAATGACAAAAGAAACACAGAATCGTGTCTGCCACACTGTTAATGCTTAATGGTTACTGCTTAATGGTTAATGCTTAATGCTCAAGTTATAACTACTTTTGCTAATTATTTCTATTTCCCTTTGGTGTCTTCTGCCACACTCAACAACTTGCCTCTACGGTATATTTTCACTCCCTATTGGGTGCAAGCAAAATAGACAGTGTTTTATAGGGACTTGTGCCCTAGGTTAGAGCAAAACATGAATGTCAATGTCACTTGGACCACATGCCTTAAAATACTGATATTTCTTCCAGCATTAATCATAGGAAAACAATTAGTGAGCTCTCGACCTATCATCAAATGATAGGAAGAGAGATTAAAAATGTACAAAACTCAAGATACTCACAGCCCAGGACTCCTGGTGAGTCTTATTTCTAGCTTTAAAAGTCCTAATAGGAACTGATCGTGGAGACTCATATTGCAGGGAGATCAAGGAACAAATATGTAGAATTGAATTGGGTAAATAAAGCAAATAAATGCAGTAACCTAGGATAGAAGCCAGTGTAACTTATCTCCCAGGATTTTGGAGACCTGTTTTAGACAGGAAAATGGCTACTGGGGCAGAGAAGTACTTGACAGAGGCAGAAGCCAACCAGGGCCTTGTTGAGGCCAAGCACTTGATGTTGCTCAAATTAAAATGGGACTTCAGTAATATTCTGTCTACCTGTCTATTCTCATCCCTAAGTAACCTCATGGCTTAAAGATATACACCAAATCTCTGATTTGACCTGTCCTCACAACCTCATACTTGTCTATTCAACTGTGCATAAAACAATACAACTTGGTCATCTAATGGGAGTCTCAAAATTAGCATATTCGACATGTGCCTCAAGATGTGATACCCTGAGTAATATAATAAATATTTGTTGAGTGAATGAACAAACTAGTGTTAGGCAGCGGTAGCTAGAGAAACCAGTGGTGTGGTCAGGTGTGCTCAAGGAATCTTTGAGGAAAGGAGGCAGAGATTTCTAAGCCTGCAGAAACCAGGAGCAGTTCACAACGCTGAGGAACGCCTGTCTCCAGGATGGGACACCTGGGCAGGGTCCAGGGACCTGCGGAGCTAATTAAAGCCAAGATCTCTGAAACTGGTTAAGTCTGAGTCTGTGAAGAAGCATCTGCTCTGTAGCTTGGCTCCAGACTCACAGTAAAAAATACATCCAGAAAATAGGATCACAACATATAGATATGGACTGTGGTATAGAACCGTGGGGCCAGGGTGCCCATTCATTCTGTGTCAGAGCAGAACTGGGACTACTATGTGCGAGGAATCTTGACTTTTCCCTTTCTGGAGGCAACTTTCTATTACATGTATCCTGGTTAGGGACTTGGACTTCATAAAAGCAGGTTAATCTTATTCCCAGCTCAACCAATAGTTGCTGTACATGGGCCACACTTGTCCAATAATTTCACAAAACACCTACTCTTCAGGTATATGTCAGGGAGTAGAACTTCAGATTTTCCTCTGGCCAGTACCTATTAGATGATCAGTTGTTAAAATGACATTTACAGAGTGTAGCCTGAAGAATTTAGCATCCAACCTTCTTGCTAGACTCTCTGTTAAGCTAAAGAACCAGATCATGTGATTGTTTAATTTCATAGCAGTATTTTACTTGACTTCCCTTGGCCATTATATCTTTAGCATATGTTGAAGAACATTACAAGGAAGAGCTCATGGCACACCTCATTTTATTAGCTGTACAACTATTATTGATGAAGAATATTTTATAACAACTCACGAGAGAAGTCTCTTCAGGCTTAGCTACAAGAATATTCAGGCCTCTTCTAATGTACTGTCCTTTTTTAAGAAAAAAAAAAAAGATTATTTATTTTGAGGGAGTGAGAGATTGAGAGCTAGCAGAGGAGGGGCAGAGAGAATCCCAAGCAGACTCCACACTGTCAGCCAGGAGCCTGATGCAAGGCTCAAACTCATGAACTGTGAGATCATGACCTGAGCAGAAATCAATACTCACACACTTAACTGACAGCCACCCAGGCACCCTAATGTACTGTCCTGTTTCATCTCATGGACAACATGAATTGTGTAACTGATTAAAGTTTTTCATTGGCATGGCTGTTAGAATGTTTAGAAATAAGTTTTTGAATCGTTTTACATGAAATTTAGATAAAAATTTTATTGCAGGTTAATCTCTTACCTTAATTTTGTTTCTCTCTGATCTCCTTGATTATTTTTATAAATAGTAGGTATAAGACTTGTGTATATTTGCATTCACATATTATATTTTACTTAGAAATTATTTAATATCTATATGTAACAATTTATATCATCCAAATGATATTTTTTTAAGAGAGAGTATGTGCATGCCTGTGAGAGATGGGGAGGAGGGGACAGAGAGAAGAGAGAATCAGGCAGGCTCCATACTCAGTGTGGAGCTGGACGTAGGGCTCGATTCCTTGTCCCTAGGATCATGACCTGAGTTGAATTCAAGAATTGGAAACGCAATGGACTGAGTCACCCAGCTGCTCCCAAATGATACTTTTAAACAATTATTTGTTGGGGTGCCTGGGTGGCTCAGTCAGTTAAGCGTCCGACTTCGGCTCAGGTCATGATCTCACGGTTCTTGGGTTCGAGCCCTATGTCAGGCTCTGTGCTGACAGCCAGCTCAGAGCCTGGAGCCTGTTTCAGATTCTGTGTCTCCCTCTCTCTCTGACCCTCCCCTGCTCACGCTGTCTCTCTCTCTCAGAAAGAAATAAAACATTAAAATAAAAAAATGAGAGGAAACAATTATTTGTTAACTTACCAAAACCATATGCCAACTATAATCATTTATTTTGCTAGATCTAAGACCTATATCCTTTTTAAATGTCAGTTCATAGGTATGGTGCTTTGATTTCATAAACAATTATGAATTTTATATCTTAGGCTATAGAGTGACTTATTTTATTCATCAAATTGGTATCAGATGGTGTTCTGGTATTAATGTGTATAAATTAACATGGTTACTGCTCTACTGTAGCATATGTGGAGGTAGGAGGTTACAGAGATATTAACTGTAAAAAAGCAAACAGTTTAATAAACAAGGTAATTGTCAACCAGAAGCCAAACATTTAAGATAATACAGTGGTTGGTGTGATGATGAATGGGAGTTCATAGACAGTTGAATAGAGACTTAAATTATGAGGAAAAGAAAGTTAAGCAAATATCTTTAAGATAAGAGAGCTGTAGACAGAGAGGAAAAGGAAGTATGAGGCCTCCGTGTAAAAACAGCTTGATGTGTTTAAGGAATCAAAGAAAACATAATTAGCAAGGGGAAATGGTGTAAGTCAAGGAGATTGCTAAAGGCCATATAAAATAGAGATAAAAACTATGCAGAGGCTCTAACTAAAGTGGCATGAAATAAGTCACTGTGTGGCTTTTTAAACAATAATGAGGAAAGAACTTTCTGAGGAAATGACTTCTAAACTGGGACTACAGGGAGGCTAAGCTGCTGCAAAGGCCTTCAGGCCACCAAAGAGTCAAGTAAAAAAGGACAGAGAAGTGACTATTAGATTTGGCAAGTTGCAAGTTGTTCATGATCTTGAAAACCAAACCAGAGTCAATGGAGTGGTGGAGGAAGAAGCCTCATAAGACTGAAATAGAGAGAAGTGAGATACACACCATGTTTAGGGATAAGACTCAAGATAAGTATTTCAGTTATGCCCAATTTTGTCTATACATCCAACTAAATTCCAATGAAAATCTCCCCAGGGTTTCATAATCTTGACATAAAATCCCTAAAGTTCATATGAAAGAACAAAGAAGTAAAAATGTCTTCAAATATTTTGAGGAACATACTGGAGGAAATGCTGTATCAGAGATTAACAGTTATTATGAAGCTACAGGAGGATCTTGTGCTCTTTTTTTTTTTTAAGTTTATTTATTTATGTAGAGGGAGAGAGAGAGAGAATTCCAAGCAGGCTCTGACTCTCAGCACAGAGCCCAATGTGGGGCTCGAACTCACAACCATGAGATCATGACTTGAGCTGAAATCAAGAGTAGGATGCTCATCCAACTGAGCCACTAGGTGCTCCAGAATCTTGTGCTCTTGATGTGCAATTCTACAAATAAAACACTGAACCAATGAAACAGCTTAGAAATCCAAGAAATAGTGTAAGATAGAGGTGGCATTACAAAGCAGTGGAGAAATGATCATCTATTCATTCAAGATGTTAACACAAATGGGCAAAAGATAAATAGGCAATTAAAACACAGAAACACCGATGCCCAATAAAAATATAAAAATGCCCTACTTTACTAGATATCAGGTAAATGCAAATTGAAATCATAGTGAAATAACAATTCAAACTCACCAGTTTGACAAAATTAAAAAGGCTGATTCAGGGGTTCCTGGGTGGCTCAGTCAGTTAAGCCATGACTTCTGCTGAGGTCATGATCTCATAGCTCGGGGATTCAAACCCCGCATCAGGCTCTGTGCTGACAGTTCAGAGCCTGGAGCCTGCTTTGGATTCTGTCTCCCTCTCTCTCTGCCCCTCCCCCACTTGCACTCTTTCTCTCTATATCTCTCAAAAATAAGTGAACATTAAAAAAAAAAAGGCTGATTCAAGTGTTGTCATGAATATAAAGAATTAAGAACCTCTCACTGTTGGTAAGGGTGGTAATTGATGTGATATTCATCAGTAGAGAATAAAGTCTAACTCTCAGTTGTGGATATATATTTGTGCAGTAGTATACAAAAACATGTACAGGCATTATGAGCACCAAATCCTGGTTAATGATTACCATTGCAGATGAGAGAAAAAGCATTTGAGAAAGATTTCAATTATATCTATAACATTTCTCCTTTTTTAAAAAAAATATTTATTTTGAGAGAGAGGGGTAATGTGTGTGTGCATGGGGAAGGGACAGAGATGGGGAGAGAAAGAATTCCAAGCAGGCTCTGTGCTGTCAGAGCAGAGCCCAACACAGGGATTGATCTCATGAACCATGAACTCATGACCTGAGTCGAAATCAAGAGTAGGTCCTCAACCAACTGAGCCACCCAGCATCCTGATATATCATTTTTCTTTAAAACGTAAAGCAAAAATAGAAAATCATTGAAAGTTTATGCAGATGGACATAAATTGTGTACATTCATAGGTGTGTATTATATTAATCCCTAACTTTTCTCTGTGTTTTTATTATTTCATAATTTAAAAATAATTAAAGGTAAAGAAGTGAGAACAGTAAAGATGTTTTTTTACTGTAAAGGGATATAAAAATAAAGTGATTGCTTAAAAGGAGCAAGATAAGTTTTATTTGTTTCTTTTCTGTAGGGTAGAAGATGCTAGCACATTTTGTATGCTAGTGTGAGTGATCTAACAGAAAGGGAGAAATTGATTCACAAGAGAGTGAATAAACCACAGAAATGAAACCCTGAAGCAGCAAAGCAAGACAGGGTACTAAGTTTAAGTGGAAAGGCTCACTTTGCAAAGCTACATTCTCTCCCTTGTCATAAGAAGGACAAAAGGGTAAAGGCACAGGCAGGTTGCAGGATTTGATGATGGAAGATAGGGGAACAGAAGGACTGTCCATCTGACTGCATCTGTATTCTCAGTAAAACTGGAGGGCAGACAGGTAGAGTCTGGGGACAAGGTCACCAGTGCAAAGATTAAGAACATGATGGGGCACCTGGGTGGCTCAGTCGGTTAAGCATCTGACTTCTGCTCAGGCCATGATCTCATGAGTTCGAGCCCCATATCAGGCTCTGTGCTGACAGTGTGGAGCCTGCTCAGATGGTATCTCCCTCTCTCTGCCCTTCCCCCCTCTCTCTCAAAAATAAATAAACATTAAAATTTTTTGAAAAAATAAGAACACAAGGAATGCTTTTTCTAAAAGTTGGAAAAGGACTTTATAGAGGAAATTCACAGAGGTAAATGTCTAACTGACCTAGGCCAATTTGGTTAAAAACAAATAGGTTAATTTTAACAGATAATAGTGGACACCAGGAGTTGAAAGTGGGTGAGAGTTTATTATTTCCATACAATTTTATTTCCAGGTTTTAGTAAAAGAATCCAAGAAAAAATTTTCATACATAAAGACCATAATTAAATTAACATTTATTAGTAAGCAGACCTTCCAATATGCCATTATAGCCTTTCTGTAAGCCCAGTGAAATCTCTTTGGGACAGACATAAGAACATTCTAGAGGAAGAATTCAGTTAACCTGTGAGCATTAGCAGTCAGCCAGAATGCTCCAAAGAGATGACTGGACTGGACTGTATCTGAACTGTTAATCAAGCTTCCAACTTCTTTCTAACAATAAAGGGTGACTTGCTAGACTCATGGCAAGGCAGAGGGTAATTCTAGAATATTTCAGTCAGTTCACAGACATCAGCTATCACTAATCTCACTAATGGATGCCTACTTTCAACATCCATTATCTAATTAACAAGCCGCTAATTTCACCAATGAGTATCCATCTCTGTCCTTCATTATGCTAATATTTTAAAATCTGGTGTTAATTGGAATTATTGAAGATTATAACCGCTATCTCTGGATTATAGCCTGTTTTATTAAATGTTGACTATCCCCTCTTCTCCTAGAGTGTTCATTGAATGCAACCAGGCAACTGATGATACCTAACATGTAACTCAGGCTGACACAGGGAAACACACACACAAATACATGTGCAGACATGTGTGCCTGTGCCAACAGTGGCTCAGTCCGTTAAGCATCCGACTTCACCTCAGGTCATGATTTCGCGGTTTGTGGGTTCAAGCCCTGCATCAGGCTCTGTGCTGACATCTCAGAGCCTGGAGCCTGTTTCAGATTCTGTGTCTCCCTCCCTCTCTCTCTGCCCTTCCTCTGCTCATTCTCTGTCTCTCAAAAATGAATAAGCATTAAAAACATTTAAAAAAAATAAAATAAAATAAGATGCAGACATTATCTTACCTAAAGTAAGAGACATTGTTCAATTCTCATTTGAGATTTGAAGTCACAAGTTTCACTCAATATTTCTATTGATTGTTACTAGCTTGGGATCCTAGCTTGTAATGAGAGACTAGAATTAAATCATTGATTAGCCATGAGACATTAAGAACTTCCCTAACCTGTGGCCTGCCTAAGCTTCATTTTCCTCATGCACAAAATGATAATAATACCTACCCCTAATGTGGATAATATGTGAATAAATTGAACAAAGTCGTTCAGTGTTTTTTTATTATGGTTAGAGTGCAATGGCTAACATCTTTTGAAAGGTGCTTAACTGATAACTCCATTTCATTGTCTGTGTGTCCACTGTATCGCTTTTAAATGACAAGCCCCTCTAGGCCAAATGTCTGTGTTTCATGCTCTAAAATTCTTTTGAGTACTACAAAAATGAGGCAATTTTGGAAACTTCCTTTAAGAGTAAGTGCTTATTAGATACAGCATCTGCTGGTGGGAGTTTTGTGCTAGTGCCTCTCTCTCTCTCCCCCTCTCTCTACCCATGCCTCCTGCTCTGCCTATAAACAATATTTTTTAAAAATATACTTCGGCCCAGCTAGCTTGTCAAACTCATTCCCTCTCATCTTTCACTGCTACACTATATAAAGAGAAGTCTCACTCACTGTCTCTTTTCCACTACCCAATTACTCTGTAATGCACTGCAAGCCGACTTCTTTCTCCACTATGCTACTGAAATGTTCTCCCAAAGGTCATGGATTCCTCCCTATTATAGACCCAACTGCATCTCCTCAGTGCTCATCTTCTCCATTCTTTTTGCAGCCCTTGACCCTGCTGACTATTCAGTCTCCCTTGCTGTGTGTCTCAGTACTCTGGCAATAAGCACTGGAGAAATTCAGACCTCAAAGATCATTCAGCACTGTCATTTAAACTGAGTGTCTATAAAATTCACGTCACTGATGAAAGTGCCTGTGCTCGTACAATGTGCAACATTTATCATGACATTATATACGAAGGAATGTATGTAGCTTGCTGATACCAAACTTGTTGATTCTCTTAGTAGATGTGGCTAATAGTCATTTTGAAAATGCTGTGTTTTAAAATGCACACAGATGCCTTTCTAGGGAGGAAGCCAAGGGCGCCTGATGAAGCTGGAGTGTGGTGTTGCCAGTCTCTGGTGGCCACCGGTGGGGGACGTTGCGTGAGTGAGTTACTGCTCATGAGCATAAGGTCAGGCAGCAGCCCCTGCTTCTCTGGGGAGCCTACCAACCCTTCCACCCCAGACCTCACTGGATGGACCAAAATGGAAAAGACCTTGGGGCCCACCTTTTCAGCTGTCACTACCAGTGCAAAAGCCAACGGGACCAGCATGCACAAACAGTACCATAAGGTGCCCTCTTCCTCCCGCACCCACACCTGCTCCCCTCTGGAGCCCCCTTCGGCACCCTGCACTCTGATGGCAATTGTGCTGTGCCATCTCTTGTAGCTGCCTGCACTCTGGGTCCAGACTATCCCTGCGCTCCACATTCTTGCTCCCAGAGCACAAGAGGAGCTGGAGCCGCTAGTGCTTGCTGAGCAGCCCTCCGTGAGGCTCTGTAGCCAGCTCTGCTGCAGTGCGCTCAAGGACCCTGTGATCAGCGCATAGAGGCACATGTTTTATCAAAAACGCATTTTAAGTCAGAGAAGTGTCCCATGGATAACACCAAGCTGACAGTGGTAGTGAACAAAATTGCAGTGGAGTATAGATCAGGAGCTCTTCATTCTCCGCAGACATGGCCCTCCAGTGGTGGCTGGCAGGAAGCCCACCGTCTTTGAGGTAGACTCCCCCTTTGGGGGCCCCTTCGCTATCAAGCTCAGTGCCTGGAAGGATTACAAGTGCTGCTGTGACCACAGGTCTGTGTGGCGCTCTAACAGCCCTAGCTGCCAGCCCTCCTCCAGGTGAATCCGGAGGACCCCTCAAGGAATCCAGGTATATCAAATAGTCCCACTCTAAGTACAGATGCATGTTCGTGAGAAGTCAGGGCATGTAGGAGATGGACAGAAGGAGTTCCTGCTGCAAAAATCTGATGGTTTCCACAAGATTCATGTGGTGCTGACCCAGAAGAGCCAGGAGATCATTTTCTGTGCTCCATGCTGGACAAGCTCTCAGAGAAGATTGACCAGCTAGAGAAGAGCTTAAGCTCAAGTTTGATGGTCTGGATTAAGGCTAGGCTCAGCGAGGACCTGATGGAATTCTGGAGGGACATGTCCATGACAAGCTGTCCTACATCAATACTTGGCTAAACAGGGGCATCCTAGGATCCTGTGACCCTCAATAGATCTTCAAGTGCAAAAGAACCTGTGTGGAGCAACAGGGCCCGGTCTGGTGTCTCTGCCTCTACTCCATGGGTGACCTACAGGACACTTGTACCACACAAGTGCCGGAAGATGCCGGAGGGCCATGACAGCATTGTGCTGATGCTCTACCTCCAGGGGCACGAGCCTTATGGTAGCTCAGCAGACTGTACATCATGTGGGACACCCAGAACCTGCAGATGGTGAACATGATCCAAACCCAGACAATCCGTATACACACTGATCTCCTCATACATCATGCTTTTCAGCATCTCCCTGAAGGACAGCCAGGTCTGGGACATCATGGGCACTGAACTGAAGTTAAAGAAGATGCTCACAGACCTCAACTCCTGGGTGCAGGCCCTGGTCACCATTCAAAGCTAGATACACAGTGGCTTCTAACCAGGTAATCAAGATCTGGGACATCTGGACACTCAACTGCACCCACATCCTGCAGACAGCAGCAGCAGCACCTACTGTATTGGCACAATGAATGGCTACATTGTCAGCGACACCTAGGAAAACCTCATCCACACATGAGACATCAAGTCTAAGTATCAGGTGCGGATCCTAATAAGCCACATTGGCACCACGTATGCCTGACCCTCATCTTGATGCCAGACCAGACCAAAATCTCCAGCACATCCTAAGAGATCTCTCAGGGTCTGGAGTGTGAATGACATGATCTGCATGCAAACTCTGCTACATCAGCAATGCAGCGTGACTGGGGTGGCCATGTGCAAAGGACCAGCTCTTCCCAGAGGCTGTGGACAGCACTGTGGAAGTTTGGACTTGCTAAAAGAAAATCCAGGCTGGGTCTTAGCTTCTTCTTGTCCTATATTACACCTGTCCATGCCAGGCTTGCCCCCTGAGTGGTCTCAGGGTCTCTTCCTGCCTTGTGGAACAGGTGAGCAGGCTCAGCTGGCCAGGCAGTTTCCTGTCTGCCCTATGCCCTTCAAGCCTTTCTCTGCTTGACTCTGTCCTTGTTTCTCCTCCTGAGATGCCAGATATAACACTGAAACAGCCCACCCTTCTGTCCCCATACCATATATATATCAGAAAGTAATCATATGTATATGATTACTTTCTGATTGAAATAAAAGCTGCATAGACTGTGAAGAAAAAATTAAATGCATATAGATCGATACCTTTAAAATTTAAAACAGTTACTTGTTTTTATAGTGTCCAGCTTATAATTATTTTTCCCAAGGAAGGACTAGTTCAGTTTATTCTCTATTACCATATTTATTATGGAGTAAGGCAAGGAGGAGAAAGAAAAGAGCTCTGTGCTAAGGGTCTTGGCTGAAAGGCTGGCCTGCCTTGTCTCTAGAAGAGAAAGGGGACCACTTAAGTCCTCCCACATCAGATTTCATCAAAAGGTCTCTGAGAAAATAATGAAGGTGATTGAGGATGCAGGGCCCTTGTCCCTGATTAAAACTATCATCCCATGGCCCTATGATTGCCTGCCTCCATGCTTGTCCTTACCCAATCAGCTTTTGTCAAATTCCATCTGCCGTTCCTCCCCTAATTATGGCCAAGGCAACCATTTTTGTTTAATCCTTTGGTCTTTAGCTACCCAAATGAGATGTAAATGAGGGTAAATGCAGAAGATAGGAGCTTCTCCTTAAATGACATTCTAAGTGATGTTACTCTTGTGTTTCCTTCTGTGTGTTATATCCCTCCATCCTAAAATATGAGTAATAATGTAGGGGAAACTCACTGAGCTTTGTGGTGTGAATCCTGTATTAACAAGAAAGGCACTTATTCAAGACACCCAAAAGTACAGAAGAGAACACTGAGTGTTTTTCAGAGATAATAGAACCAATTCTCCCAAGATCAAGGCTTTAACACTCATAGTGCTGCCTACCTGCCCCTCCTAGGGTTCATTTCTTCTAGGAGTAGTTCAGCCAATCCATTAGTCACACATTTTGATGATGATAAAATACCTCAAGAATCCCCTTTGCCTGGGTAAGCATCAGTCGGTTAAGCATCTGACTTAGACTCAAGTCATGATCTCACAGTTCGTGGGTTCAAGCCCCACATCAGGCTCTGTGCTGACAGCTAGCTCAGAGCCTGGTGCCTGCTTCAGATTCTGTATCTCCCTCTCTCTCTGACCTTCCCTTGCTCACACTGTCTCTCGCAGAAATAAATAAAACATTATAAAAAAAAAAGAATCCCCTTTGCCTATCTGAAGTGCAGAGATAACCCAATAATGTGAGCAAAAGGAAACCTAGAATACTAAGCCGACTGTTGTCTGTCTACCAAAGAAAGCATTCCAGAGATGGAAACCTACCAGTTTCATATGTATTCATTTTACCCATGATGTCCAAATCAGTACATGAAGTGTAAAGGAAAAGGCCAATGCAAACAGTAAACTTTGGATGTGACCCTGCATTTTCATTGGCTTCTCTTTTTTATTCAGTGTTGCTGTGATACTGTGATTTATATTAAGAAATAAATATCCGTTCTTTGTCCCCCATTTCCAACACAGAGCTCTTAATACCCTATGAGGAGAGTTAGAAAGGTGCCATATGTTATGTTAATAGGGTGGCTCAGGACCCCCACCTTGGGATGGGTTGCCAAGGGAAGCCAGTCATGTGATTAGGGGGTTGACCTCCAAGTAGGTAAGATAGGCTAGAGATTTAGTTCAATCACTAATGGCCAATGATTTCATCAATTGTGCCTGTGTAATGAAGCCTCCATTTGGTTGTTCAATCCCAAAGAAACAAGGCTGAGAGAGCTTTCAGGTTCCTGCTCACGTGAAGGTCTGAAGAGAGCGGCAAACTCAGAGGAGGCATGGAATTCTGTGCCCTTTCTCCATACTTGGCCCTATGCTTCTCTTGCATCTGTCTGTTCCTGAGTTATAGTCTTTCATAATAAACAGGTAATCTAGTAAGTAAAATGCTTCTGTGAGTTCTGTGAACCACTCTAACAGATTCATTTAACACAAGGAGGGGTTGTTGGAACTTTCAATCTATAGCCACTCAGTCAGAAGCCCAAGTAACAACCTGGACTTGCAGCTGGCTTTTGAAGTGAGGAGGGGCATGGCCTTGTAGGACTGAGCCCTTCACCTGTGACACCTGATGCTATATCCAGGGAGATAGTGTCAGAATTGAATTGAATTGCTGGGCACTCGGATGCTGGTGTCTGAGAATTATTTGTTGGTATGAAGGAGACTCCCCCCGTCACATACACACACACACACACACACACACACACACACTGGAATTGGTGATCAGAACCCACTGGTTGTTAATTTGTCTGAAGAGTGTCAGTTACTTTCTTAGCATCTGTTTTCCCTGTGAAAGGAATGTAGTGAGGAACAATAAAGAGAATATAGGCATATAGGCTTTGGAATTAGAAAATCTAGGCTGAAAACCCTGCTTCCCCTTTACTGGTCACATATTTGGGAAATATACTTACCAACTCTTGGCCTCAATTGCCTCATTTATAAAGCAGAAATAAAAATAGTACTTAACCTCATAGAAGTGCCAGGAAGATGTCATCTATGCATATAAAGTACCTAACTGAGATCTTAGCATTTACTAGGAATACAAAACATTTATATCTATTTTGATTAACAAATGAAATAATTTCTTTATGATATTAACTGATTGATTTTGGTAACCATTTCTCATTTCTATTGAATTCAGATGAAAAAATATGTCTGCAAAGACATATGGCCCTTTCTACCCTACCTTGTACATTTTGAATGCATCACTGAAATTCTGACAGAAAGTAAAGAATGCTTACCTCTTTAAGAATATATAATGATTGTTGACAGTCAACCAGCTTGAAGAAGCACTTCTGGATTGATTAACAGTGACCCATAATTAAACACAACAGTACTTAGAAAAAGACCTGATGGTCCCAGAAAGAATTGTTTCAGGAATAATGAGTGTTTATCATTTTTATTTGCTTCCTAAGTGGCAGTTAGCAACATTAGTTACCCAGATTTTTAATTAAAAATGGGAAAAATTAATAAGGTACTGCTGTCAAGAGAAACTTTTAAATATTTGTCATCATAATATAAATTCAGTATCTCTATACTTATATAAATGACATAGGATATTTTTAAGAACACAAAGTTGTCTATACCACATTTTCCTTTAAGCAACATGTTTTATTAAAGAGGCTATGAAGTGGAAATTGTTTTTACAACTTAAAATTGTTGCTTTCTCTCTTAAAAACAGAACACTAATGTTTCACAATAGAGTTAGAAGCATAACACAGGATATATAGCAAAACAGAGAAAATATTTTGTTAGCACCTACCAGCTTTCCAGCCCATGGGAATGTATATATATAACATATGTAAATATTTACATGTGTATTTATATATAAATGTATCTATTCAAGTCCTCATATACTTTTTCTTAGATGTGGTTATTTGGAAGTCATTTTTCACCTACCTCATTTCTCATTTTCAGATATGCTATTCTGAGTAAGACACTACACCAATTTGATGATTCTAATTTTCTTTAGATATCAAGAAAATAACCTGTACTTAAAGAAGAAAGCTAAAAACCCATTACGTCCAGATACCCCCAGGAAGTAATATTAAAGGATTATTTTTTAAATAGGAAGCCATAATAGTAAACAGAATGAGAAAGAAGAAAACAGTAATAAAATTTTAGAATTTCTGCAGCAGGTAAAGCCATTAGGTCATTTGAACAAGTCCTCCTGCTGAGGAAATGTAGACAAGCTGGGTGAAATATAAAATCATCTTCTTGAAGGGAGTAGAGAGCTAACAAAATAATAAACCATTACCAGAATGAAGATTTACAAGAGATCAGCATCAAGACAAGTGAACCTAGCTTTGGGGGCCACTTTTGCCTTCCAGAGCATTTGCAGATCTGTAAGAAAGGCAGAGGCTGAAGTGCTTTTAAAAATCTCTTCACTGGAAGGGAAAAAGTTGGAGTTCAGGAGATGGTAAAGCCCTAGTAGCCCAAAGGGCTGCGTCCTAGCAACAAAGGTGAACACAAAGGGAGCCGTGCCTCTGCCAAAGGTATAAAGCCCAACTCTAAATCATCTGTGTAGTCTAGAAAATCTCCAACTCATAAATTTTATTGAATTGACCTCCGATTTGCTAGTAATCCTCAGTGGAGGGAAGAAGCAAGGAAGATGCTACCTAGAAAGAGATACCCAAACTTCAAACTCTTTTTATAAGCTTATTTTTAATATGTTTGGTAAACTTTTTATTTTATAATAGATTTAGACTTAAAGAAAAATTGTGAAGATAGTAGAGAATTCCCAAATACCCCGTATATAGTTTTCCTCTGGTATTAATATTTTCCATTATTATAGTACATTTGTTGAATTTAATGAACCAATATTGATACATCATCATCAACTGAAGCCCATACTTGAATCAGATTTTCTTAGTTTTTTTTTTTTCCCCCTCTTAACCAATGCCCATTTTCTGTTCCAAGTTACCATCCAGGATACCACATTACATTTAGTCATCGTGTCTCTATAGATTCACTCCTCTTGGCAGTGAGTTTCTCAGACTTTTCCTTGTTAATGATGACCTTGAGAATCTTGAAGCATACCACTCAGATATTTTGTAGAATGTCCCTCAGTCGAGAGTTGCCTGATATTTTTCTCATGATTATACTGGGCTGTGGAGGAAGACCACAGAGCTAAAGTGCCATTTTCATCA
Source organism: Crocuta crocuta (assembly GCF_008692635.1). NCBI lineage: Eukaryota > Metazoa > Chordata > Mammalia > Carnivora > Hyaenidae > Crocuta > Crocuta crocuta. The sequence goes on from NW_027527569.1 coordinate 1,932,311, forward strand.
TACTATATGAAGTAAGCATACTATCAACATGACTTCACTGTTGATGTTGACCTTGATCAAAGTTATGTTCAGCAGGATTCTCTACTATACAATTAATCTTTATCCCCTTTTCCACCATTATACTCTTTAGAAGGAGATCATTGTACTCAGGCCATACTTAAAGAATAGGCATTATGCAGGGCACCTGGGTGCCTCAGTCGGTTGAGCGTCTGACTTTGGCTCAGGTCATGATCTCGTGATTCATGAGTTCAAGCCCCACATCGGGCTCTGTGCTGATAGCTCAGAGCCTGGAGCCTGCTTCCAATTCTATGTCTCCGTCTCTCTGCCTCTCCCATGCTCATGCTCTGTTTGTCTCTCAAAAATAAACATTAAAAAAAACTTTAAAGGGGCGCCTGGGTGGCTTAGTCGGTTAAGCGTCCGACTTTCGCTTAGGTCATGATCTCGCGGTTCGTGGGTTCGAGCCCCGCGTCGGGCTCTGTGCTGACTGCCAGCTCAGAGCCTGGAGCCTGCTTCCAATTCTATGTCTCCGTCTCTCTGCCCCTCCCATGCTCATGCTCTGTCTCTCAAAAATAAACATTAAAAAAAACTTTAAAAAATAAGAATAAGCATTATGCTCTTTGAGGGCATAAATTATCTATATAAATTATTAGGAGTTCTTTTGCATGGGACATTTGTCTATTCTCTCCCATTTATTGAATTTTTCAATAGTTTATCAGTATAGACTTATGGATATTTATTTTACACTTTGTGTTATAATCCAATACTACTTCATTTTATTCCTAAAATTTCTCCAGCTTTGGCCATTGAGAGCCCTTTGAGTTGGCTCCTGTGTCCCTTTGATATACTGCCATCATTGTGGAGTTGCAGTTTCATGGGGGGCTTTGTTTTTTTGTGTTTTTGTTTGGTTTGGTTTGGTTTGAGCACTTCCTTACTTTCTGGCACTACAAGACATTCTGGGATCAACTTGTATGTGTCCTGCTCAAGTTTGAGAATCAGCCATTTCTCCAAGGAGGCCTGGTTGATTTTACTGAAGGATGGCATTATAATCAAGATCTGGGTGTTAAGTGTGCTCATTGCTACTGATGTGTCATTGCTTCTAGACTCTCACAGCTGATGGAGAGTCCATCACAGAAGATATATTTGAGATCAATCCTTGATTGATAAAAATATTAAAAAAAATACTAGAATTAGCATAAAAACTTAAAAGTGGTGTCCTTTGAATGAATGGAGGAATAGATACACTTCACAAACCTTGTAGAACTATTGGACTTTTTAAACTCTGTGTATGAAAAACAAATTTTAAAAAGTTAAAACCAGACTTAAACCCAAAAAGTCATCTGTATGTAATGCCACAAAGAAAGCGATTTACAAAGCAGAGCATTTCTATGAGAACGGAGACAGCTTTGCTGCCTCTGGAGACTAACACATATTGAATAACCACATACTTTGAGGGATAGCAATTAAGCTCTTTCAATGGATGTTCCTTGAGCATGTCATTTTGGAAAACATTTGACCCTAACTGTCAGCCTTCTCCTGCATTTGGCAGGACTTCCCCTGACTCTCTGTGTCACTGTAACAGGTGAATAACTAAGAAAAAAGCCCTTCTTCTGCCTGTGGACACTTGTTTATAATGGCATTCAGGGTCCTGGAGCTAGGCTGACAGATGCTCCTCCAGAAGGTTAATGAGATAAAGGTTCCTCCAGCTGGCCCTTAAGCAGAGATTAGACCTGAGGGGAAGATAAGCAGATTATTCCAGAAACAGACATTGCTTCATGTTCTTCATAAACTAGCACCCTTATAAAGGTAAACCAAGAAGGTTATCCTCTCTCAGCTGGCATCAGTATTTAATTATTTTTCATATTTCTATCATTTTTTAAAATGAGATTTGGGACCATTCTCTGATTGTTACCAGAATTGCCAATGCACAAAAGCCAGAATGTATTTGGAAACTAGAAGGGTTATTTTTGTTTTTTGGATTTTTCTCCAAGTTCAAGGAACCAGCGGTAAGTTATTTGAATATGTGCTTACTTTTAAAATTGCCTATCTATAAAATCTGTTTGCAGAAGTGAACATTCAAAATCAACAAGCTCACCGTTGTTGTCTCAGAGGGCTAGTATAGGGTAGGCCCTAAATAAATATTGATTAATTGATTGAATAATTGTCAGAAATGGTTTTCACTTGGTTGAATATTTATTTCATAATTTTAAGTGCAATTTATGTTAACAAAATAGGAGAGATGAATGCATCCTTTTCTGCTTTCATAAATCATTGAATACAAATTCATATCATTAATACCAATACCATTAGTAGATCCATGAACCATTCCACTTATCTCTGAAAATTGACAAATACAATATAAAAGTTGATGCTAATATTTTTTAAGCTAATATTTTAAGCTATTTATGATCAGACAAAAAACGCATTTCTTACCTTCTCGTAGTTAAATCTTGAGTCACTTTTCCTTAAAAAATAGCAACTGGGCTTTGTCTTCAGAGTTCAGGATGATGACAAACTCAGAAACATCGTTGTTTTGGAAGTTGTATGTATAAAAGAATGAGGCAGTACACGTTCTTTTTTAAGATCACTGATAAATTTTATTAATTTATTTATTTGTCCATTTACTTATTATTTAAATTCAAAGTTAGTTAACATATATTGTAGTCCTGGCTTGAAGAGTAGAACCCGGTGATTTATCTCTTACATACGACACCCGGTGCTCATGCCAATAAGTGTCCTTGTTCTTGCCCATCACCGATTTGGACTATCCCTCCACCCACCTCCCTCCCAGCAACCCAGTTTGTTCTCTGTATTCAAGAGAACGAGGCAGTGAATGTTCTTATGGCAGATCCGCAAATGAATTTAAAATTAAAGCAGGCCACTAAGTAGACATATTTAAGAAAAATAAGGTATTTTTTATATCCTGTTGACAAAAGCTTCATTTTTTTTTAAGAATAAACCTGGTCATTGTAACATATTCAGGCTCTTTAAGACATTTGAAATCAATAATGTCTGGTTCTTCCATAAGGATTACATAGCTTCAGACAATTAACATTTTGATAAAAGCATTGGTCTGAAAATGTCCAGAGAAAGTAAAACAAAGAGTTGTTACATTTGTAAATCACAAAATAACTGACCCCATCAATTATTTTATATGTAACTTTTTAGTGCTTGCATTTAGAAGGAGAGAAAAATTCTATGAGATTATACAAAAATTTCTTTTACGTTTTTCAACCTGTAAATGATAATGGATGAAGCAAAGGTTACTTTCCTTTCAATTGTCAATAACTTATCAATGTTTACATTTATGAAAACATTTTAATTAGGAAAAAATGATGGGATTCCAGTGTGTTTTGAGCTTAACTTGCTAAAACAAATTTACTGTCTATTTCACACACTTGACTAGGCAAATCAACTTTGGGTTTGTCATTGTTGTTTAATTAATTGTGCTAACTAATTTAACTATTTTTGCTATGGTAATACATTATTTATCAACCATTACAATTACAAATAGCATAAGCACTTACAGAAAGTTAAATTCAATAAGCTCACCAAAACCTATAATTTGTTATATGCCAGTTTCTATGAAACAAAGTACAATTAAGTACATAATAAAAAATCCTATAAGGATTTTACTTGTTTGTAACTTTTTATTCTGTAAGAATCTCAGATCTGTGAACTTCTGTTAATCTCCAATTACTGAGATCTACATTAATTACAGTTTATGTACTTCAGCCAGATTGGTTTCTGCATTGGTGACTAATTAACCATCACAAGTGTATTTACATAGAAAACAGTTTGGGGAGGAGGAGTGAGAAGAGTTAATACAACTAGCTATTAAATATATCCACTGATGGTTCAAATTTGAGTTTCTTTTTTAAAAATTATAGATTATTATTTTTTAAATGTTTAATGTTTACTTTGTTTTTTTTAAACATTTACTTTTTACATTTATTTATTTTGGGGAGACAGAGAGAGACAAAGCACAAGTGGGGGAGGGGCAGAGAGAAGGAGATTCTGAAGCAGGCTCCGGGCTCTGAGCTATCAGCACAGAGCCCGAAGTGGGGCTTGAACTCACAAACTGTGGGATCATGACCTGAGCTGAAGTCGACGTTTAACCAACTGAGCCACCCAGGCACCCCTAGATTATTTTAAAAAATAAAAAAAGATACGAAAAAATTGCACATAAAACTTCCATCCAAACACAACCTATGCTAGTACTGATACATGTATCCTCCGTTTTTTTATGCACACTTATTTTTTACATTATTGCAGTTCTACAGTAGCACAATTTTATACTAGGCTTTCTGTACTTATATCAGTGTTCAATGGTGCTATCTAGTTTTGACAAGTGTCAATTTTTGGCTGCATAATATTCCTTTCAGTTGATATGTCATGACTTGCTTTACATAATACTCAACAAAAGAGAAATAATTGTTCCTAATTATATTCTTATTATTAATAACATTGCAATAAACATCTTTATGTAGGTCTTTCTTAGTATTTAAGATTCTTAGCATAAATTGACTAAAGTAAAACTATTGGGTCAAAGCAGCATAAGCAGTTTTATAGTATTTGATCCATGTTTACTAAGGTTCTTCTTGAACGTTTTCCTATGCCTTTAGGTGATTTTTCCCAATTCAGTTCCACAGAGGGTTTACCAGCTACCCACTACCATGCTAGACATAGAATATTAAGAGACCCAAAGACATGCCAATACTTTTAAAGTTTTCCTTTAAGCTTTGCAATTCTGAATATAGTTTTCCATTGATACACAAAAGTGAAATGTCTTTGATTTCAAAACATTTACTAAGTAAAATTGTACAACCAAACAGTCTAATAATTTCAAGAAACAATTATTTCATCAAGATACCAAGGCGCCTCTCCTGTTCCTAACAGGGATCCCAGTTGCATCTGATGTGCACAGCACTGCTTTACGCTTTTACCTTTTCATTACACATAAATAATTTCATCTCATTGATTGTGACATTCCAATGTGTGGGAGAAAGAAAAGAGAAAGAAATCCACCACCCTTGGCAAGTCCTAAAATGGGAATAATGTGTATCAGAGTATGTGCCTTTTGCATTACACTTAGATATACTAAATGAAACCTTTAACTAAGTAAGTTAGTCACTGAGGTATGGCAATTATTTTTGTAGCTGTGAATGTCAGAAGATTTGCATTTGAAGACACTCTACTTCTTGTTAGCCTTTACTACTGGGATATGTTCTCATTTCATAAAATTACCCAGGAAAGTGTTTTCCCTTACTGTAGCTCCATTAACAGAAAACATGGATTCATTTCTATGCTTGACATAGCTGCCCAATGACAGTCACGTTAACTTTGCAGCTCCTCTACTTTGTTCATTTCTGCTACACTCTCAGGACAGTGTAATTCAAGAGGTTCAAGGGAGACTTTTTTTTCAATTGTATCTGAAAAGATGGCCTTATAATCGAAGCTCTGTAAATTGAAGACACTCTGTGTTCAACTGGGCAGACTCTGGCAGCACACCTTGAAGCCATTTCTTAGATTAAATACTCGCTTTAAAAATAAAAAGCAATATCTGCCTTGTGGCCCCTCTGTGCGTATATAGACAACCACACTAAAGGACTATTATATTGTGAACTAATTAGGCAACACTGACATGACCTGCTGTTTTCTTGACCACTTCTATGAATCATGAGTATGCAGCCATATTGACTCTATTTGCATGCTAATTATCTCTGGAAATTCGGATCCTGTATATCTTTGTCAACACAATCATATGCACAGCAGGTTTTATGCTGTTTTAAAATAATCCATCTAGTTCCCTGGGTGGCTCAGTCGATTGACCATTCGACTCTTGATTTCAGCTCAGGTTGTGATCCCAGGGTCATGGGATCGAGGCCCACATCAGGCTCTGCACTGAGCATGGGACCTGCTTAAGATTCTCTCTGTCTCAGGGCACCTGAGTGGCTCAGTCGGTTAAGCGTCCGACTTCAGCTCAGGTCACAGTCTCATTGTTTGTGGGTTTGAGCCCTGCATCGGGCTCTGCTGACAGCCAGCTGAGAGCCTGGAGCCTGTTTCAGATTCTTTATCTCCCTCTCTCTCTGACCCTCCATTGCTCATCCTGTCTCTCTCTCTCTCTCTCAGAAATAAATAAAACATAAGAACATTTTTTTAAATAAAAAAAAGATTGTCTCTCCCTCTGCCCCTCGCCCCTGCTCATGCTCTCTCTCTCTCTGTCTCTCTCAAATAAAAATAAAATAATCCATCTAAGGCAACAGTTTTTTTTTTATAAGAGTCTCTAGGTTTGTGTTATAATTCAGTATATATGTAGTAATGACCACAGTAAAATTTCTGACATCATTGTTATACTGTGAAGTACCAGACTCCAGGATGACAGAGGTCTCCATCCACACTGCCTCTTCCTACTAAAGGACATGAAGGACACTTCTGCAGTTGTGGAGAAAGTAGTGATTATACCAATCCTTGGTATACCACAAAGCAGCTTGTTGAAAGGAAGCCAAGTATTTGACCACAGTGTGAGTTTTAGCCTTCCAAAGTGGGTATCTTTTAGCAAGCACTGGGTCTGAGCTCACTGTCTGAAGAGTAAGAGATGGTGTCTCTGGGATTTAACCTCACAGATCGAGAGCACCGAGTCAGACAGAATCATTTTAATAAGGAAGGAAGGTGCCCTGGACCAAGGCAACCTGCATGCCAAAGCTTATCCTACAATGAGTTGATAAGGTTGACTGGCAGAGCCATGGTAATGAGAATTCATGTATGGAAATGCTACTGTCAGGTGTGAACCTCGGCATGCATCACTATAATTATTTATTGAGGATGTACTCTCACTACTGTACCTCTCTTCTGGCCACAGTGAATGTGGGAAGAATATGAAGGAGCTACAGAAAAGTAATAAATGCTTCTAAGCATATGGTTTTATTCAGTAGATAAATATTCTTCCATTTACATTTAGTCATTCTTGAGGAAACAGTGTCTTTCTGTGTGTCTTTGAAAAGTCATCTTAATTCATTCCAACTTGGTTTTCTTCATTACGCCATCTCTAGTCCCTTCATTCAATGCAACCAACACCTATTTTCATAATTTGCTCCCCCAGGAGAAGCATTAAAGGAAACTACACTAAAGAAATTTTGTGGAGAAAATTCAGGACCTTGAAACTAATGAAAAGTTTCCACTTCAGAAACATTTTAACTTCATGTAGAAATAGCATATGTAGGGCTAATTTGTCTGTCTTAAGTTTCCTTCTTCACTTATGAAGAAATGAAAGTTACATTTAATTAAGCCCACATATGAAACCCAAGGCCACTATTACCAACCCACTGTAGGCCGTTCAGACCTGATCAAAACATTTTGTAGGTAGCATTCATATTAACAATCCTTTAGCTTAAATATGTTATTTTTTTTAAAGAAGCTCAGGCAAATTTTAATAAATCTTCTTAAGATTTCAGTGGCTAGTAGACAACCTGCTCATTTCTGTCCAGGAACCCAAGGCAAAAATACTAAGTAACACTCCTAAAATCATTTGAGGTGGGAAGATTAGAACCCAAACTGGGATTTGTGCTGTATGTAGTCCTATCATACATCTGCTTAGTCTATTAATCAGTCCAATATAATACAATGAGAGAAATTAATATACTTCTTATTGTTGAGTCAAAAGACAACTTTCCTCTGCTAACATTGCCAAACCATTGCTGGTTCTGGGCCATTTCTATTGCGTGTCTATTTGCATGACTGATCTCAGGATAGCTGCTCATATCATCAGCTCTATCCTAAAATTGGAGGCATAATTTTTGGAATTATATCACTCATTAGGAAAAAAGTGTGGCATTTTGAGTTCCTTAAAGAAATGGAGTCATTTATCCATGGTATCATTTTAAATACCTGCCATTAAAGTCTACATTGAACAGTAGGTGGCTTATTTACGATTATGTTATGTATTTGAAGGCAGAATGTGGCCTAATGGATGTGGTTTGATACATTCAGAAAGTCTCTTCTGAAGCCAAAGATACTTCCCTATCAAAACCCTGAAATTTAGCCTCCAGATTTCCAATATTTTCAAACTAGAGATCAATAATTCTGAAATATCCCTTTCTAATCATTTCTTCCTTCCTTCTCTGAAATCTGAGTGTTACTCTCATCAAAACATGCCAGTCCTTCAGCCTCTCCCAGCTCCTCCAGTTATGCAGCCCACCTACCCCTCCATGTCCCACACATTAATCCTCGGTGCTAGAGTCCACTTCCTGGCCTCTCTCAATACTCTTCTTGTTAGTACAACATAAACCGTACTCCATGACCTCCTGCCCATTTGCTTGGTTAATCCCACTCTGGGTAAAGTTAGCTTTCACTTTTCCCACTATCATTTCTGAACTGCCAAATGTTATTAGATAATCCAAAATAAATGAAGTGACACAAATTCATGCACCATAACCACAAATGGGCCTCCACGCTCTGCCCACAGTCCTACTCACCTCTGATTCCCTGACTTCATCCCCTCGTCCAATTTCCAAAAACTCTCTCTCTTCCAGCCAGCAACCTGATTCTCCCTCACTCACATAATGGCACAGTGAAGAGAAAGGTTTTTAGGCTTTATGAAAGCTTTAAGGCTGCATTCATCACAGAACACAGTTGCACAGAACGGCTCTGTCACTTTCTGCGTGTGTGACCTTGGCAAATCGCTCAATCTTATACATACCTCCAATTTATGGTTTCTCATCTATAAAATGGGAATAATAATATCAGTGCCTTCCTCATATGGTATGATCAAGAGAGGTGAAATAATGTTTATGAAGCTCCTAGTGAGGTATCTCCTATAAAACTGCTAGATAAATGCTAGATCCTAAGATGACTGTGATGACTTCCATTACTGTTGCCACTTCTTTCTACATACTGAGAAGATTGAAGTCATCTGATGTCATTCGATATCTCTTTTTTCTGCCTCACACTGTCTTTCAATCTTATTCAAACTCTTCTTTTCTCTCATTTCAGAGAGATAAAAAGATTTCATATTTTTGCTAATGTTATTTCTACCTACCTATGATTTTAACTCTGTTTACAACCAATTCCTCTATGCCCTTCCTCTGCCAGTGTCCTTTTCCACTGATATTGTTTTCCCAGCCTAAAAAAATTAATGCAACATTTCTCAACATTGGTGAAAACACCAGTGCTGGGACTCCAGCTTTGAAGATTCTGATTTAGTTTTTCTGGGTGAGACCCAAGCCGGAATAGTTGTTAAAACCATCCAGGAAATTTTACTGTGCAGCCAGGTTGCGAATCATGATTTAGTGACCTTATGGAAAGATATGATATGTGGGTCATTATAATTATGGGCCACCAGAGGGTTTGTTTTAATCTTCCTTTTCATAGTAAATATTTTCCATAAATATATTTGTAGTTTGGAAGGAGTGGTCTCATTATTTAATAGGGTTGACAGAGTGGTTTGTATACTCATTCCTTCCATTGTGCTGTTTCAAATTTTTTAAACTTTCTACATAAATTAGGGCTACAGGATATGTATTTTTTTTTATTTTTTAAGCTTATTTATTTGGAAGGGGGAGGGGCAGAGAGAGAGGGAGAAAGAGAATCTCAAGTTGGTTCATGCTGACAGCACAGAGCCTGACACGGGGCTCGATTCCACAAACCATGAGATCTTGACCTGAGCTAAAATCAAGAGTCAGACGCTTAACCGACTGAGCCATGCAGATTTCCCAGGTATATCATTTTTTTTTTAAGTTTATTTACTTATTTTGAGACTCAGAGAGAGAACAACAAAGAGAGGGGAAGAGAGAGGGGGAGAGAGAATCCCAAACAGGTTCCACACTGTCAGCACAGAGCCCGATGCCGGCCTCGAACTCACAAACTGTGAGATCATGACCTGAGCCGACATCAAGAGTCAGATGCTTATCTAACCGAGCTACCCAGGCTCCCCCAGGAATATGTGTTTTTAAAAAGCTGCACAGAATATTCTAATGCACACTGTTAAAATCAAATGCTTCATGAGGCCAGTAACCGTGTCCATCTTGTTCTCAGTCATATCATCAGAATCCTCTTTTCTGGCATAAACCTCTGCTTCCTGCATTCTGTCTGTGGCATTCTGTCATCTTCTATCTCTAAAGTCAGGAATTTTGATATCTTGTAAGACAACATCCTCTTCATGTCCAAGTTGTCATCAAATCCTATCAAATGCTCTCCTGATAAAGGTTTAGCAACAGTCTCTTCAAGGAGTAAAAATTTATAATCATGGTGTTTGTCAGTATCCATAGTGCAAATAAATCCTCCTACCACGGCCAGTTTCAATCTACCAATGTGACAACACCTAATGTGAGTGTGCACAATCGGCTCTCAGGAGCCAGGAGCCGATATGAGCCTGCTTCATTCAGCAGGCCACAGCACTGTCGATTCCAGCACACAGCGCTTCTTTAAGCCAGCTTTGCCTTTTCATCCTCATTGCTGTGGGACTATGGATCACAGCCTCCTCTCTTCTGACCTTTGACTTCTCCATTTCCTGTACCCATGATACCTAGTCAGTCAGTGGCATATCCTGTCAATACTTATCTCAGACATGGCTTGTATTTGTTGATCTTTAACTAGCTTTGTTATTCATTGCTTATCACCTTTGCTACTTGGGGGGAAGAAAGAGTAAAGAATAGAACTTCCATATTTTCCTCAATGCCTTCAGAATGAAGACTGGTAGTTTCACTTGACGGTCCTTGTGATCTGGCCTCCGCCTTCCTCTCCAGCCGCACTTGTAGAGACCACTTGAGTCTTGTTGCCATGGACAACACCCATTGCTTTCTGTAGCTCTCCTTGCCTGGGAAATATGTGTCAAGAATGTACAAAACAGGGCACCTGGGTGGCTCACTCGGTTGGGCGTCCGACTTCGGCTCGGGTCACGATCTCACGGTTCGTGGGTTCGAGCCCCGCATCAGGCTCTGTGCTGACAGCTAGCTCAGTGCCTGGAGCCTGTTTTGGATTCTGTGTCTCCCTCTCTCGCTGACCCTCCCCTGTTCACACTGTCTCTATTTCTCTCTCAAAAATAAATGAAACATTAAAAAAAAAAGAGTGTACAAAACATAACTGTGACATTTGGAGAATAATAATAAAATGCTCATCTCCCAGATTAAATAATAAGCCACTGATGGTACCTTAGAAGTTCTCTGCTCTGCCAGGCTCTCCACCCCTTTGCTCCTTGCCAAAGGTAGCCACAGTCGTGAATTTTGTGCTAATCATGTCATTGCCTGTCATTAGTATTTCCAGTTATAAATGTGTTCTCTAAAGAATATATTTCTTGGTTTCCTTTGTGATTCTTATATTTTAAAAATATCATGCTGTGTGTGTTCTACTAGACTTACTTCTTTGACTCAACATTATGTTTCTTTTAATTTTTATTTATTCTTAAGAGAAAGAGCATGTGCATGCATGAGGGAGGTGCAGAGAGAGAGGAGGACAGAGGGCCTTAAGTGGGCCGTGCACTAACAGCAGAGAGCCTGATGTGAGGCTCAAGCTCAAGAACCATGAGATCATGGCCTGAGCTGAAGATGGGTGATTAATCAACTGAGCCACCCAGGCGTCCCTCAACATTATGTTTTTACGATTCATCCACATTGTTGCATTTAGCAAACCCTGAGACAAAAGCTTACCTGTTATTCTTCATTAGGGAGTGCATTTTCAGGGTGGGAGCCTGCTGGTAAATGCAAAAGATCTAAAAAATGTGTCTCAAAGGCCATTAGCTTCTCTGCATTTTCCTACACGCTAGACATGAGCACCTCTATGGACAATGGGCAGATCCTGATGCTTCTCACACCTCAGCAGCAACAGAAAATCATGGGGCGGAGGAAACAGACACTGTGAAACATCTGTGAGGCAAAGAGCTGTGGGCTGTGTCTGCTGTGGTGGGTCAGAGCTGGTTAAGAGCTGGTCTGAGAGAGTGGTGAGGCAAAGAGGGCCTGAGATGGTGCAGGATACCACCTGTAGTCATTGTTCCATTGATGGACTTGGCTGTTACACTTTCGTATGCGTCCTCTGATGCTCACAGCAGACAGGAGGTCTCCAGAGTCTGGGACTTTCATTTCCTCTCTGCCTCTCTTCTAAGTAGGAGATTGTTGTGTCATGAGGTGTGCGTGATTTCCGTTTTACCAGCGGACACCAGACTGTTTTCCTACCAGTGTCATTTTGAGTGAGAATTCCTTTTGTTCCAAATCCTCAACACGCTTCGTATTGGTATTGCCGATTGATTGATTGATCGATTGATTTAAATTTATTTTTTAAATTTTTTTGACAATCTTTGGTGAGGAGAAGGTGATAGTGAAATAGTATTTTGTTGTGCTTTATTTTGTATTTCCCTCATTAATGAGTTTCAGTATCTTTTGATATATTTTTTTCTTTTCTAGAAAATGCTTATGCAGGAATTGTGCCCATTTTTTCACTAGGATGTATGCCTTTTTCTTACTGACTTAGAGTAGTTCTTCCAAAGTTGTAAATATTAGTCTTTCTGCAGTTATGTACCTTTCAAATATCTTTTCCCTGTTTGTAGCTTATCTTCTTACTTTCTTAATGGTAACCTCTGATAAGCAGACATTCTTCATTTTTATGTAGTGGAATTTATCATCCTTAATGGTTTGGGAGGATTTTCTGTCCTACTTAAAAAACCTTCCCTAGCTTAAAGTCTTGAAATTTTTTTTTATGTTGTCTTACACAAGTTGTATAGTTTTGCTTTACATATTTATGCCAACCACAATTGATTGTGTGTGTGGGGGTTGGTGGGGGGGAGAGATGCAGTGGAAAAAAATTTTTTAATGTGGATAATCAACTGTTTTAGCACCATTTACTGGATAATTTCTGCTTTCCTCTTTGCTCTGTGATATCCCTTCTCTCATGAACATGGTTTTGTCCATTTTATTATCCCTGGGCTAATAACACATTGCTTTAATTATTACAAACATATAATAACCTTGATATCCTATAACCATGTTTCTGGCTTTGTTCTCTTTTTTACATGAGTGTGTAAGCTATTCTTCATCCTCTATTCTTACATAATAGATTCTAAAATAAGCTCACCAAGTTCCACAAAACACTTTATTAAGGAGATTGAAATTGTGTTGAATCTATAGATTAACATGGGGAGAACTGATACCTCGTAATGTTTAGTCTTCCTATCCAAGAGCATGGAATGTCTCTTCTTTTATCAGTACCTTACAATAAAGTTGCATGATTACTTCAGTAAAAGGCTTACATATGTTGGATTTATCCCCAGCTACTTTATATTAATTATGATCATGTAAATGACATTCTTATTACATTTTCTATGTAGAAAAATAATTGGTTTTATATCCCTTAGCTTTGCTGAACAATCTTCATTCTGAAAATTCATTAACAACTCTTTGGAGTTACAATTGTTTTAACTTAAATAATTAAAAATTTTTCATTCATGAATAAATAAAATTTGAGTTCTTCTTTTTTAGTTTTTGCATCTTTTATTTTTTACATTTTCTTACTGTCCCTAGCAAGCCATTCAGCATATTAAAGGCAAATGGTAATTGTACACATTCTTATCTTGTTACTGATCATAAAGGAAATGCTTTCATCCTTTACTGTTAAGTATGATGCTTGTTTTACACTTTACATGTTTTAGTTTTGTGAATGCCCTATAACAAGGTTTTTTAAAAAAAGTTTCCTTCTATTCCTAAGAGTTTTTATCATTAATAAATATGGAAACATATTATATACTTCTATATCTATTTAGATTACCAGCTGGTTTTTCTCTTTTAATTCATTAATGTAATAACTTGCCTTAATCAGTTTTCAAATATTAAATCATGAGGTACATTCCTGAGATAAATCCAACTTTGTCCTGACTGTTTTTCACATACTGCTGGATTTCATTTGCTAATATCTTATTGCAAATTATTGTATTCATATTCATATGCAAGATTGCGCCATTATTTTTTATCTCCTACTTTCTTTTGCAAGTTTTATAAGACTTTGTTCGAAAATGAAGTTTGTCTTCCTTTGTTTAATATTTGATAGAACTCTCTGATAAAGCTAGAGAATATTTATGGAAAGATATTTGACTGCTGACTCAACTTTTTTAAAGGTTATAATAATAATGAGGTTTCCTATCTTTTATATATTAGTTTTAGTACCTTGTATATTTCTAGAAATTTATCCATTTCATATAAACTTTCAAATTTATTGACAAAACATCATTCATAATATCCTTGTTGTGTTTTTTCAAAACATTAGTGATGTCCTCTTTTTGCTATCCTGATAGGATTGTGTCTTCTGCTTAATTGATCAATCTTATTTTTTTGGTTTTTATTAGCATTTTCAAAGGAAAAGTTTTCTGGCTTTTATATTTTTTTTCTCCTTATGTTACTATCTTGTCTTTTACGTTTTCCTAATCTCTATTCTTATCTGTTTCCTTGTCTTCTTTGAGTTTATTTTGTTTTCTTTTGGTACCTTCTTGAGATGGATTTAGCACACTAATATTTAGCTTTTTTTTTCTTTTTCTAAAGCAAGCATTCTCAGGAGATAAATTTGCTTTTCAAATACTGATGTTACCATATCCCACAAGTTTGGGGATATGTAGTATTTTTATCATTTGATAAAAACGTTTCTACTATGCAACATTATTACTCCTTTGTCATTTTTTTTTTTTTTTAATAAGGACTTTTTTTTTTTTTAGTTTCCAAATATATGGAGATTTTCTGGTTGTTTTTTAAAATTGATTTTTAGCTTACTTCTCCGTTGGTCTGAGAATACAATGTACCTGCATTAGAATTCAGTATATAGTCAATATTTGTGTATGTTTTCCCAGTGTTTGAAAAGAAGGTATATTTTATATTATAAATAATAACATGTTATATATTACATAATATTTTTATTTTATAGTATTCCATGTCCATTAAGTCAGTTTTAATTATGTTTCCATTGTCTATATTGCTATTGATTTTATCTGCTTTTCCTCAGTTACCAAGAAAGATCCTTAAAAATCTACCTGCTATTATTGATGATTTTACTTTCTTTATTATTCTGTCAACTTCTGTTTTATGTTTTAAAGTAATATATTAAGTGCAGAAAATTATAACTTGTTACCTCTTTCTGATGACTTTTAAACTTTTATCATTATGATACTACTGTCTTCTTTGTAATACCTTCTGCCAAATAGGAAACTTTGTCCACTGGTATCCTGGAACTGACTCTTACTAACTTACAGGAGCCAATTACACACATCTTTTCACAAATTAGTGCTTGGTAATGTCACACCAGTGGCTTGAAATCAGCCATGAGGGAATATTAACTTTTTTCCTTCCTTTTAATGTCAACTTCTCTATGTCTTTCCATTTAGATGTATCTCTGAAAACAGCATAGAGTGGGGTATTTCTTTTACTGTAGTCTGACAATCTCTGTTTTTTAGCAGGAGCGTTTTGTCCATTTTCATTTAACTTGTCCCAAATATTACAAACATATTAATCCAAAACTATGGTGTTTGAATTACTGTCATACCCTTTTCAGGTTAGAAACCTGACACATATAGAGATTATCTGTCCAAATTCAGGAAGTGACTCAAAAAGGCAAGGTTATTTTACTATAACTTCAACCCCACAGATACTCAAAGCAAAGATCATCTTTCCTCTCTACGTGAGCATAGGTCCTCAGAAAGTTTAATAAGCAGAGATTTACAGCTGTTTCTATTGACTCAGCTCCAATTCTGTTCTTCTTGAGTAGTTAAAAATACATTTTTGTGTGGAAATAATACGCACCAATGCTATGTATGCAATTCTCTCTCTATTCAGAATTCCCATATACTCCAGATCAGGTCTGCATGACAGCACTAAAAATGAGGAAAAGTGTTTCATGGTTTGCAATATAAGAATTACGAGCAGCAAAAAGATTTAGAAAACAGGGATGCTGAGCTAAATAGAGCTAATTCTACTATGAGTACTTTAGACATTGTAATATTTTACTGAGCTAACTATGTTCCAAGTGTGTAGCACCCCTGGAATCCCAAAGGAAAGATATCCAAAGGTCCAGCACCGGAGCACAGCTGAAACCAGAAGGAAAGAGAGATTTGGCACATATCATTTAATGTATCTCATAAGCAAATCCACATTCCTGTTCCCTGATATTTTCTTAGGACACATTTGGGGGAGTTTTTTTTGTACACTCTTGGCAGATCTCTATGAATTCCTGCCACTCATCTTCTTCATCCACTTCGAAGCAGATCATGGACTCAGTCTGCCTCTGGCTTATGATTACCTGGTACTGTTTAAGCGTAACCCTTTGGTTTCCATGCCATTCAATATTTGTATTGAGCTATGCTCAAAAAATGCTCTAAACTGTAATGCCCCATACATTTGTGAGGTACAGTTGTAACTGGGCATCCACATATCAAACTTACTGGTAATATTCCATTCTGATTCTCTTATCCATAATCTGTGTATTTATTTAAACTCCTGAAGGAGTTCTGAAACCTATGGAGATTGTATACATGTATACATGATGCATTAAAAATTGAGAAACACAAGAAAGGAAAAACGTTAGTAGAATTTAAGTTAATGGAAGGATGAGATGATTAAATGTAGCTTAATGGAATTGGTCCCACATTTACATGGAGAGGGTAGCAGCCTACGCAGGATGATTTGAAGGCTACCAAAAAATTCAGTTGCTAGAGAAACTGCGGGTTTCTTTTCAGCTGAAAACAAGCCTCAGCTACGCGGGCAAGCAACTTTAATGTAATTGTTCTCACCTCAGCTTCACATTCTGTTTACCTGACTGTAGCACTAAACCAACTCCCCTCACCATTTGTTCATAGTAATATACTTTACAGTTAACCACAGCTTCTAGAAATATCCTACTTTTCTTTCAAGACTGGCTTATTTGGGAGTAAAAGGATTTTGCTGATTTTGCTTATGTATTCATATGAAAATCATTTATAGTTCTTAACATTTTAAACTTTACTACTAAAATTATCACATAAATTTAGCCCTCTACACAGTAGCAATGTGTTCATCCTGTAGTTTCCCACAGTCTGTGACCCAGTACCATGTACCTTGAGAACACTTGAGAGTCAAGGGAATGCATGGGGTTCTGGAATTACAGTAAGGACAGTGTCCTTGAACTGGTTCAAGTGGCTATGTGTAGACCTCAGCAAAGGGCCATTACAAAGCAAGAATGCTTTATATGCTTTATATATCTAAAATGCCCTCATTTTAGATGAGGGCAGTTGTGGGAGACCTTCACACCACAGCACGATAAGTACTTCCGTTGTGTTTCTCTCCTCTCCCAGGACAGAAAGGTCAGTCATCTTTGACACTCCTCTCCTTCTCAATACGCCCTCGTCTTCTCCCCACAAAGGGGTGGAGGAGTTAGGTCAGGAAAGTTTATGCAAGATTAAATAATTATTCTTGAAGATTTCCAGTCATTGATTTGGTCCTGAAATGTTATCTAGTTTCTCTCTGTGGAATTCTGTTCTTCAAATGGAGATTTTTGTTCTATAGGAATTCCAGTAACTTTTGTCTCTACTTCTGTTAATTCATTCATTAAGACATTGCGGCCTTCTCCCTTAGGAAACATAATGAGTTTGCTAAGTGCTTGTACGTACCAGTGACTGTTGCTTTCATAACAATGCTGCCGGAAAAGCCTCATTCTCCTTATCCTGTTGTTGGTTTTATTGGCACAATATGCGTACAGTAATCCTACTTGTAAGCCTGCAAGGTTAGATGGCAAGAAAATATCCTTCTGGAAGAGAGTTTGGTCAGGAGTGGTCCAAACAAGTTAGTACAGATCCACTTGAATATATAAGCAAGAAGGAGACTGAATGATGGGCAAACCTGAGCCTTAAAATGAAAACTTCATAAGCAGCCTACAGCTGGAGGCCAACTTTGGTGTAGGAGGAAAAAATAAACTCTTTGGGGAGGTGACGTGAACTTCCTGGCTCCCAGGATGCCCATCAACATCAAGGCCACATGGCCACCAGCCTAGAGCCTAAAGTGGAAAAGATACTTTTGACTGAAGTGCTAGCTTTCACCTTAGCATGTAGATATGCTCAAGCAATCTAATTTTAAAACAGTATATGGAGAGTCAAAAGCCTCGTATTTCACACCTGCCACTTCACCCTTGGACAGATTTGACTTTTCCTTAGAATAAATTAATGTTTCAATTCAGTATCTGATTCCAGTGGTCATTTCATCAATTTCCTTTTCTATATATTTGGAAATTTCCAAACTTGTCATAGCTATACTAGATTGCAGGATTTGGGTTAGCTCCAGGGTAGAGTGGCTAAAGGAAAAAAAAAAAAAGACCCTCCCCAATTTAAACCTTTGGTATCAACCACTTTTCTTAGCCTGCTGGAAGGTACCCTGCCCATGGACATGTTTTTTTCCTTCTTGCCCACCAAAATATTTTCTGCCACAGCTTTCATGAGAACCTCCCAGCTCATTGGGAGCCCATCCCACCATGCAGCCTCAGCCCCTCAAATGGTCTCTTTTGCTGAAAAATCACCACCCTCACCATCACTCTCATCAACAAATGTCAGTACTCAACATGCACAATCTCAAACTCAAAGTGATAATAGCAATTTATTTTCCAACATTCCCTTTTCAGTATATATTATGTGTTAGATAGTGACACCGTCTGGTGAAGTGACATATTAGCATATTGAATACAGCAGGCTCTATGAGCGCATTGCAAACCTCTAAAAAAAATAGAAGAAAAAAGAGAAGAGAATGAAGGGGGGAAATGTTGATAGTTTTAAGTGTGGTGTCAGAGGAATCCTCATCCATAAAGAACCTTGCTTTGTTTTAGAAAAAACAGTAAAGCCAGATCTTTCAGTGACTTTTGCTGTGTGAATGAAAAAAAATGGATCAATAGCTAGAGGGAAAGTGGCACCGAGAAAATCCCTTAAATAGAGGGGAAAAGTAATAGCATGTTTGTAGGCTGATAGGAATAATTCAGCATAAAGAGGGAAAATACTGATGTTGGCAAATGATAGAAGAGTTTCTGGAAGAATGTCCTCAAGAGATATAAAAGGGTGGGGATACAGCCAGTATACAAGTAAAGGAATTGGCCTTGAATAGGAACAGACTGCTCATCAAATAGTCACAGGAAGGAAAGCAAAGTATGTGAATGCAGGTGCAGTCAGTGAGCAGATGCAGTGCTGGACACTGATAAAGTTCTCTTCTTGCTCCCCTTGTTCTCAGGAAAATGTTGAACCAGGCCATGAGCTAAAATTGAGAATTGGCCAGAAGTGCAGGAAATCTGAGAAAAGTTGTATGTAGTTCTCCTGGAGACTGAGAAACTCACTGGACCGGGGAAACATAGTGTGAAGCTATTTAAGGATCACAAATTTAACGTGAGTCCAGGGAAACCTGGGTGACTCAGCCGGTTAAGTGTCTGAATCTTGGTTTCGGCTCAGGTCATGATCTCACAGTTTGTGAGTGAATTCCAGCCCTGTGTCAAATTTTGGGCTTATAGTGCAGAGCCTGCTTGAAGTTCTCTCTCTCTTTCTCTCTCTGTCTGTCTGTCTGTCTGTTTCTCCCCTTCCCCTGCTCACTCATAATAAAAAAAGTTGTGTTAAGTGAATCCAAATGGTTGTTTTTCTCCATCCACGTTCAGCTGTGAGGGTACAAGTGAAGAGCAGGAAGAGGCCTGAATTTAACATAAAGTGTTACCTATTACGTACAATAACTGAGGGACAAGGGAATTGAGGACTTGTCATCCTAAAAAGCCAAGCAATATTAATATTCTTTCCCATTAACACGCATGCTCTTAATTAGTTCGATTTGTTATTATTTATTTACGCTTGGATATATTGAAAGTACCTGGGATTGCTGACTTTACTAAAATACACCTTATGCGTAACACATCTCCTTTCTGTTCTTTTGATTTTCATTCACAAAGGAATTTTTTATTTGTCTTTTCACTTGGGATATTATCTTTAATAAGATGACTGTGTTCAAAGTCTCTGATATTAGACACTCTAGCAGGGAGAAGAAATTTAAAAGGAAGGTTGCAATAATGTAGGTGGACAGGACATATGAAAAAGGAAACACTAAATGAATTCTGAATGTGGGGTCTGAGAAAGATTAGTAGAGAAGGAAAGAAGGCTTAGAAACTGGCCCATGAAGGAAGAAGGAAAAGAAGGGCCTACCATTATGAGGGAACAGACAGATAGGAGATGTGCACTGAAGCATGGAGTATGAAGTCTTCCAGGATGAGCATAGTCCTGTCTGAGGACTAAGGAGAAGTGTCATGAAAGAGCATGTTTAGGAGGAAGAGTAATACCAGGGAGTGAAATGCATGGACTATTGGATAAAGGAGTTTTTATTGAGCATTTACCCTGTGCACATGCTGTGTGAAGTGCTGCCTATGTGGTAACTCATTTACTAATATCACAGAAGCCTTGTAGGAGAGGCACTGTCATTCCCCATCTTACAGGTGAGGAAACTCAGGCACAGACAGGTCAAGTACTTCCAAGTTGTACAGCTAGTGAGTCACAGAGCCAGCGCCCTATGTACCATTGATGTTATTAAAACATTTTGAATAGTTAAGCAACATATAATTTCTGTTGCTACTACATTTTTCTTTCATAAATAATGAACATATTTAAATTAAGTTTAGAAAGTAAGCAATGAATATTTGCTGTCTCTCATCTGTACTTAGAAGCTCTGAATATTCAAATATATTAATTTCCGTTTTTGTCTCTTCCTCATTCAATGAGATGACTGTTTCCAAAAGCTATTGGCTTAGACTGTTTTCCTGGTGATTAATCTACAATATAACAGTACAATTTCATTTATTTTTGTCCACATTCTTATTATGTTTAACTAAATTTTTCTAATATTCTCATATTCTGGAAATGATAGAGGGTTTTTGTTTGTTTGTTTTTTTCTGAAATCACTTTGCCCTTTTATTTTTCTTGTAACTTTGAACTTCACCCATAAATAGTTGTTGATGGCAACCAATTCATCAACATACAGATTATACTCATGTTTTGTCAAGGATTTTCTGCCTGAACAAATTTTCTAATCTATTAAATATGCCTTCCTTTTTATAGCAGGTCATTCAACTATCAATTCATTCTCATTAAACTATTACCAATTCTTTCTAAATACTTATATAAACTAAAAATATCAAACACATGGAAATACATCCAGAGGATCGAAGTTCAGTTCAATTTCAACATTACTATTTATGCAGCATGGAGGACAGCATCTAACGTTATCTAATTGCTTTACCAAAGAGTGCTTTCATTAGCTCCAATAAATATCAGCTCTTTTTACCTCACTGAAATCTGTAACATTCCATGTTTCATTCTTTAAATTTGGGGTTTATTTTACTTGAATTATTTGGGAAAGACACAAACTTTGTAAGTGTGGCCTGTTCTATAAATATTTTTGAACCCAGGTAACCTTAGTCTGTGTTCTCGGAGACGTTGCCTACCTCTTTTCTAGTGATGACCTGGGGTCAAGACACAGGCAGAAGATTCTAATCCCTGCCTGAGTGATAGTATCATCACAGATGATCCCCTGTGGTGGTTTCTATGTATCTAGGGGAACACAGCCTGAAGTGTCTATTACTCCTGTGAGAAAGGATGCCAGAGAAGGTGGAAGATGGTTAACCTAAAGTAGACAAATGCCTAGCATAGAGGAAATATGAGGAACTGTCAACTTGACCTTTGCCATTCCAGAGAGCAGAGATAGGACTAATGTGCAGAAGGTACTAAAAGGTAATTTTCAACACAAAGAAAGAATTACTTACGTAGAGACTTAAAAAATGAAACAAGGTGCTTCCCAGATGAGGAAGACAATCATTTGCAGAATATTTGCCATGGGTCTCCATTATCAAGGAGACACTTAAAAATTCAGTAACCATATGATTGATTTTCCAACCAGAGATGCATTTGAGAATGAAGGAATAGCTGCAAATAAACCAGGATATCCCAAGCAAACCAAGTCTCACTTCACCTTAATTCACCCTCATTGTTGATCATCGATTATGTGTATTTGACATGTGAAGAATAGGGAAGATTGATCTCAGTAGGGACAAGGGTCAGAGCTCATGGGATTCTGGGACACGGAACAAATCTGTAACATTTTCACCTCCTTCTCTTCCCATCTGGTAGAATGAAGTCCAAAGACCTGGATCGAGCAGACTTTTGTGAGCAAGCCTGGATATACGCAAAGTGTTAAGATCCAGAAGAATCCAAGTGGGAACCATTTTAGGATACGGGCACTGTTCCCAGACCCAGGGTAGAGTAAATACTATTCCCGAAGCAAGTTAGTCAGGGGGTTCTAACAGAGCATAATATAAAAGAAAGCAAGAAAGGGGGCACCTGGGTGGCTCAGTCGATTAAGCATTCCACTCTTGATTTCAGCTCTGGCCATGATCTCACGGTTCCTGAGTTCGAGCCCTCTGTGCTGTCAGTGCAGAGCTTGCTTGGGATTTTCTCTCTCCCTCTCTCTGTGCCCCTCCCCTGCTCACTCTCCATTTCTCTCTCTCTCAAAAATAAATAAATAAACATTTTTTTAAAAAAAACAAAACAAAGAACAGGACCAACCCCAAAGGGCAGGATACTGTGGGGATGACAGAGTGGAGGGCAGGACCAGCAATGCAGGCAGGCACTGTGAGAAGACCTGCAGGATGAAGGAGGAGTACAGTTTCCCAAAGTGCAGCCTGTGCTTACCATTCCAGAGAGGCCTAGAACTATCTAATGACCCACATCTTTTTCTTCCAATTTTAGTGGCAATTAAAATGTAATTACAAAAACTTTTTTCTGTGGCTTACACTGAAATCTGTGAGTGTGTGAAAGGTAAATAGAAATTAACAGTCCTAAACTAAAATTCTCATCTTACTACCTTCAGAAAGCTCTGTCCCCTTCTCACACTTGCCGGTGTTCAAGGGGCACCTTCCGCTCGGCCATGCAGCCAGCCTAACTCAGAGAAAATGGCTTCCACTTCCTCCAGTTAGAATGAACCACTCAGGGTATTCCAGCCCCTTGCTCTGCGATCACTCAACTCCAGCCAACACCACTGGTATATATGAGAGAGTGGCAGAAAGGGAGAGTTAGAGCTCTGTTTTCACTAGGCATTCCTCACCATTAGCTCTCCTTTCTATGTGATAGTAACTTTCTTATTGTTTAAGCCATTTTGACATGGATTGTCTTGACTTGTCACCTGAAAGTGCCCTTACAGATCCATAGAACCGTGGTTTCCCAAACCTGCATGCATATTAGAATCGCCTAGAGACCTTCAAAAGTTGCTGATGCCTGTGTTCCACTCAGAGTTGATGATTTATTGGTTAGATGTGTGGCTGGGTGAGCAAATTAATCCATAAGCTCCCTTTCTTCCTGGAGATTCTTAAGAATTTATCACTGTCCCAGACTGACGGAGTACTCTAAGACTCCTCAAAATGACAGAGAATATGTGTTCCCACAGGACTCAGTCCATTCCCTGTAATGAAGGAGGGACTTTTATGCTTTGAGGCAAGATTTAAGTTGCTCTGCAGCTGCATACTTGGATTTCTGCTTGATTCCCTTGTCTGTGCCAAAAGATTAAACTTTGAGATGCTTCTTTAGTAAAATGGGAATAGACGTCTCAGTAAGCCACATGCTTAGGGTCTCAAGAGGCCATAGTGAGTGGTCCCAAATGCTCAACAACTATTCCTTTCTTAAATGGAAGACATAAAAGGAAAGAGGTGGAGTGGGAGAGGAGGAATTGAGATCAGACCCCTATTAACATGCTCTGACACCTCCAAGCCTCAGTACCCTGCTGGGTGATAAACCAAGAAAAATAATATCTGTTCCATCAACATAGTAGAGCTTTTGTGACATAATATGACACATATGAAAAAAATTCAAAGTAAGAAAGGATTCTGTGAGGGGCGCCTGGGTGGCTTAGTCGGTTAAGCGTCCGACTTTCGCTTAGGTCATGATCTCGCGGTTCGTGGGTTCGNAGAGGTTTAGAGAGTTAAAAAAGAAGTCTAGACCTAACCCTAACAGACACAGCGGTGCCAGCAGGAGGAAATGGCTCAGGGAGTTAAATCCTTTGCCAACCTGATCTCTTCACCCTCCCTTTCATTTTCCCTTTCACCTCCCTTCATAAAATATCAAGCTTGCCCTGTAAAGTCAACTCTAAGACGTGTCCTTGTACCAACTTACTTTCCACTGATTGCCCTCTCTGAGCCCCACCCATAGAAATCCTAAGGCTGCCATTCATAGGCAAGAAGGTTGTTTTGTTACATATCTCCCCCTAGGTTTTAAGAAGCCCCAACTTCCTCATCCAGAGTGCACCTTTGGGTACCACAATGTGCTATCATTCCCCACTTGAATTATAATGTCTATCAAAAGAGGCATCTCTCGGGAGGCTTGAGTGCTAAGTGGGGAGTGATTTTTAGAGATGTGTGGGAAATGGTTTCACTATTTGGCAGTTCCTCAAGGCAAGATGATTTGAGATGTTGTTGTTGTTGTTTTAAATACCCTTGATCAGCTCATTATGCTATTCCCTTATTTCTGAAAATGCCTTGTCACTGGAATTTGGCAGTGGGTCCAAAGTAGAAGTTGAATAAACCAGAGGATTATAACTTTTAGTTTATTCCATTCATTTACCATATGTTTCACATATATCAATGTATATATTCACCAGGAAATCAATCTTTCTTTTACAGATCTCTCCATTAAAATTTACCACTCTGAAACTAAAGACATAGACAATGCCCCAAGAATCGAAACAACCGAAAGTGCTGCAAAAATGCACAAAGTGTCAACCATGAAACGAATATTCGATTTGGCCAAGCATCGACCAAAAAGATCAACATTTTTCCCAACCGGGGTTAAAGTCTGTCCACAGGAATCCATGAAACAGATTTTAGCCAGTCTTCAAGCTTATTATAGATTGAGAGGTAAGGAAAGAGATGTAATCTGCTTAGCCTCTCATTCTTTTTATCCCTTCCTTTTCATTCATCCATACATTGTCTTTAGGCCAAAACTTCCAGGCTCTCTCATTTAGTCACATGAGGTATAGAAATTAGTCAACTAATCTGAGAGTAATGAATAGTAAACATTCAAAACTATGATAGATATCTGCTCTTATGTTTAAAATGATGTCTTGTGCAACCCAGAACAAGGCATTTAATAAGTCACCAGAAGGCCTTGGCATCTGGGTATTACCTCTTTGTTTTATTTTTGTGAAAGCCCAATATTGAATTTTAATGTTATCATTATGAAGTAAGAAGCACAGAATGATTGCAACATCAGGAATCTGAGCAAGTTGATTTATGACTTAAGATTTCATTTCTCAAAAGCAACATTACAATCCAGATCCTCTCTCCTTTCTTGTTGAGTTTAAGTTGTTTATTGCTGACCCAGCAAAAAGTGCTGAAGTTTGAAAACCGGGAGGCACATTCAAAGTGCACAGGAGTCACAAATTAACAGTGGTTACCAAGATATAATGCAGGGATGTTAACAGGATTTACAACACAATCACTGTGATTTCCAGCAGAGTTAAAGTACAGTTTTCACCCCAAGACAGCACCACAGAATTCTTGTGGCTTTCTCAGAAATCATGATGGACTTCAAGCACACCATAGCCATCAGTGGCTATCCTTGTCATTCACTTTCTACAGATGAAAAAGTCCCCATGGCTTTTTCTTTAAATGAAAAACAGAACACACACACACACGCACGCACACACACACACACACACAAAACCCTTTAGTAGATACTATTAAATCCCCCAGGTTACTTCAAATAATGTAAAAATATCTAACTGAAATCTAAATCCAATTCATCTTCCATGTGAAAATTGAGGAGGTTTTCTAATGTTCACCTTCATCACATTAGATGATTGTTTCCATTCCAAAAATCACAGTCAACCTGCTCTGTTTCAAGCCCATTAACTAGTGCATGTTGGTTCAATTCTAGCCTATGATGTATTACAAATTATGACAACAGAGAACCTATTTCATGGTACTAACATCTTACAAAGTTCTTGAGTATTTACATCTGTAAAATGTACTAAAGTTGAGTTTGCCTGGGGAGTTTTTGCTGGTTTTCTACTGGGAATTTTTGGAGGTATAATTAACTGTCTCAAAAATATCAAGCCTTATGTTCTTCATATGTCTCATTTTATGTGGAGGAAATACTTGCTTTCTGACAGAAGCCATACCCCCAGAGAACTGACAAGTACTGGACCACAGTCAGAAGGAGAACTGTAATTCTAGAAAAGCAAGTACACTATAGTATTATGCTGAGGTCCTAGCATAGCACCCCTGCATAGCAGTTTCTGAGTAAACACTTGTTGATGGATGCAGGAGGCAAAGAGGCCATTGGACATGCGAAGAAAAGACAGTCATGTATAAACTGTTCATTTTGAATGTGCCTACACATTGATTAGATAATGACACTGGTAAATTTCATCTTATTTGTTCTTAAATGGAAGTAAAATATATAGTATGTGCATCACATTGAATATGAACACAACCAATGCTATTTTTCAGGTAACTTCTAATTCTTCATGACATTAACAAATAGGATGCATCACAGGTATTTATAAAATAGGCTACTTATTGCTGCAACCAGGTTTTTAACTCTGAATTTTATCCTTAACTCTTTTCTCTTTTTTTTTTTTTAATTTTTTTTTTTTTAATGTTTTTATTTCTAGGAGAGAGAGAGAGAGACAGCGTGAGCAGGGGAGGGTCAGAGAGAGAGGGAGTCACAGACTCTGAAACAGGCTCCAGGCCCTGAGCTGGCAGTCAGCACAGAGCCCGACGCGGGGCTCGAACCCACGAACCGCGAGATCATGACCTAAGCGAAAGTCGGACGCTTAACCGACTAAGCCACCCAGGCGCCCCTTTAACTCTTTACTCTTGATTCGGTTTGCCATTTTCATTTTTGCTTTCCTCATGAAACAAACCACTGTGTTTCTCCCCATGGCAACAACAGTCCATTATCTTTATGGCTGCCCCTGGGTGATATGAAGTTTTACTATTCATCAGCATAGGTTCTTCAGTCTAACATATTGGTTCACAGAGAACCAAGAAATAAGACCTTGCTACAACACGGTGTTCCTTTGACAGAGTTACCCACTTAACGTTTTTGTTGCTGCTTTTACGAAATTATCTTTTGACATCTTTCAAACTTCGGAGAGAAAGCTTCTACATTCATCAGATCAAGTGAAATATTGAGATACTTGTTTCTCCAATGCTTAAAACAGCACAGATGACCATGTTCTCAGCTTCATGGTAGAATCATAAACATGTTCATCCCAAAGCACAAATGCAAAACCTCAAGTATTTCTGGTAGTCTCCCAGGGGAGCCCTGTGCACCCCCCCAGGCAAACTCCCTGCTTTTGATTTCTTCCCTTCAAACCCCCTACCCCTCTCTGTATCTCCCTCTTCCCCTTCCCCCTCTTCTGCCACCCCATCTCCCTCTTCCCTTTATACCTCCCCACCCCCATTGCCTCCTCCTCTCTTCCTCCTCCCTCTTCTCCCTCCTTGTCCCCCTCCTCCTCCTCTTCCTCCTCTTCTTTCTCTTCCTCTCTCTCCACCTCTTTCAACTGCAAAACTGCAGTATCAAAAGCTAGATCTTCCTTCCACGTTAATTTATGCCTTAGAGAAAGTTTAAGATGAAGGGAATCCTAGCTCTTCCTTCTCCATGTGTCGTCCATAGACCAGCAGCATCACTAGCATCTGGTTACTTGTTAGAAATGCAGACCTACTTTCACCCCACCATATCCACTTCTGGAATCTGCATTTTATTTATTTATTTTTTTTTTAAATATTTTTAATTTATTTCTAGGAGAGAGAGAGAGACAGCGTGAGCAGGGGAGGGTCAGAGAGAGAGGGAGTCACAGACTGAAACAGGCTCCGGGCTCTGAGCTGGCAGTCAGCACAGAGCCCGACGCGGGGCTCGAACCCACGAACCGCGAGATCATGACCTAAGCGAAAGTCGGACGCTTAACCGA
Organism: Crocuta crocuta; assembly: GCF_008692635.1. Classification (NCBI taxonomy): domain Eukaryota; kingdom Metazoa; phylum Chordata; class Mammalia; order Carnivora; family Hyaenidae; genus Crocuta; species Crocuta crocuta. The sequence goes on from NW_027527569.1 coordinate 1,960,270, forward strand.
CTAAGCCACCCAGGCGCCCCATGGAATCTGCATTTTAATAAGATTCCCAGGTACTTCATTTGCACTCTAAAGTTTTAGAAGCACTGGTCTAGAAAATATCTAGCCAACACCCCCAGTGTACACATTTGAAAAGTGAAGTGATATGCTCAGTCAGCGCCATCATTAGTGGCAGAGCAAAGGTAGAATCTGGCATTCCGACTCCTGCTCCATTGTGTTATCTCTCCATCTAATGCATGCCCAACCCCGTGGTGGACATTTTTACATACCATTGGTCTAACTTAATCTTTCTAGATGTAAATAACTATCCTGGGGCATGCCTGGTCTCCAGGCCATGTGTTCCCTAGGGTTCTTCCCACATCACCAGAGAGTCTACGGTGTGACATTCAAGAGAAAGACTAAGACTCTGTGGCCAGATTTCAGGCATTGGCCGGCAACTGTGGGAAGACTGGGGAGGCAAGGTTCTGGATCTGCCTGGACTCCCTGTGGAAATCTCTTCTGGTAGATTCAGAGAAGGATGATGCAGTAAATTAAAGGGTTATAAAAGTCCAGCTTTCAGAAGTTTTCAGACTCCTTCCAGCCCTGAGATCCTTTGATGCTTCAACCTTCAAGGAGTTCTTATGTTCCCTGTTAAAGCTAAGGGGCTCTCCTGGTGGGACATGAGCTGGTGCTCCTGTTCTCCCAATCACAGAAGGATTCTGCACCTCCTCCTTTGCACTAAACTTCCAGAGAGCTAGAAAAATGACATCAGAGCAGTCACCAAAAAGCCCTGCCCCTCAGTAAGTCTGAAGAAAAGCTACTGGTTCCTGTTTCATCCTTAACATTTTAATCGCTATACTACAATGCCCCAGGGAAATAATTCTTTTTTTTTTTAGTTTCAAGTTTTTATTTAAACTACAATTAGTTAACATATGGTGTGATATTAGTTTCAGGAGTAGAATTTAGTGATTCATCATTTACATATAACACCCAGTACTCATCACAGCAAGAGCTCTCCTTAGTACCCATCATCCATTTAACCCATCCCCCACCCACCTCCCCTCCAGCAACCCTTGTTTTGTTCTCTATAATTAAAAGTTTGTTGGGGCACCTGGGTGGCTCATTGTTTAACATCCGAATCAAGCTAAGGTTATGATCTCGTGGTTCGTGGGTTTGAGTTCCGTGTGGGGCTCTGTGCTAACAGCCTGGAGCCTGCTTCAGATTCTGTGTCTTCCTCTCTCTCTGCCTCCCCTCAGCTTGCACTCGGTCACTCTCTCTCAAACATAAAACATTAAAAAAATTTTTTAAGTTTGTTTTATGGTTTTCCTCTCTCTCTTTTTTTCCATATGTTCATCTATTTCGTTCCTTAAATTCCACATATGAGTGAAATCATATGGTATTTGCCCTTCTCTGACTGACTTAATTTCACTTAGCATAATATATTCTAGCTCCATCCACATCATTGCAAATGGCAAGATCTCATTCTTTTTTATGATTGAGTAATATTCCAGTATATATTTCTTAACAGGATTATTTGTTTTTTGGGTATTGAGATTGCTAAGTTCTTCATAGATTTTGGTTATTAAGCCCTTTTCAGATATATCATTCGCAAATATCTTCTCCCATTCTATCAGTTGCCTTTTAGTTTTGTTGATTATTTCCTTCACTGTGCAGAAGCTTTTCCTCTTGATGAGTCCCAATAGTTCATTTTTGTTCATTTTGCTAGTTCCCTTGACTCTGGAGACATGTCTAGTAAGAAGTTGCTATGGCCTAGGTCAAAAAGGTTGTTGCCTGTTTTCTCCTCTAGGATTTTGATGGTTTACTATCTCACATTTAGGTCTTTCATCCATTTTGAGTTTATTTTTGTATAAGGTATAAGAAAACGGTCTAGGTTCATTTTTCTGCATGTTGCAGTCCAGTTTTCCTCGCACCATTTGCTGAAGAGACTGTCTTTTTCCCATTGGATGCTCTTTTCTGCTTTGTCAATGGGTACTATAGACATTGTAACAATATTTGTTCTTCTAATCCTTGGGCGTGAAATGTCTTTCCATTTCTTTGTGTCATCTTCAGTTTCTTTCATAAATGTGTTATAGTTTTCAGAGTACAGATCTTTTACCTCTTTGGTTAGGTTTATTCCTAGATATCTTATAGTTTGAGGTACAATTATAAATGGGACTGATTCCTTTGTTTCTCTTTCTGCTGCTTCATTATTGGTGTATAGAAATGTAACAGATTTCTGTACATTGATTTTGTATCCTGTGACTTTACTGAATTTGTGTATCAGTTCTAGCAATTTTTTGGTAGTCTTTTGGGTTTTCTACATGTCACCTGCAAATAATGAAAGTTTGACTTCTTCCTTGCCAAGTTGGATTACTTTTACTTCTTTTTATTGTCTGGTTGCTGAGGCTAAGACTTCCAGTACTATGTTAAATAACAATGATGAGAGTGGACATCCCTTTCTTGTTCCTGACCATAGAAGAAAAGCTCTCAGTTTTTACCTATTAAGGATGATATTAACTGTGGTCCTTTCATATATGGCCTAAAGTATGTTCCCTTTATCCGTACTTTGTTGAGGGCTTTTATCAAGAATGGATGCTGTATTTTGTCAAATGCTTTTTCTGTATCTATTGAAAGGATCATATGGTTCTTATCCTTTCTTTTATAATGTGGTGTATCACATTGATTGATTTACAAATATTGAACTACCCTTGTAACCCAGGAATAAATTCCACTTGATTGTGGTGAATATTTCTTTTAATGTACTATTGAATTTGATTTGCTAGTATTTTATTGAGAACTTTTACATCCATGTTCAGGGATAGTGGCCTGAAGATCTTTTTTTTTTTTTTTTTAGTGGGGTCTTTTTCTGGTTTTGGAATCAAGGTAATGCTCATAGTGTGAACTGAGAAGTTTTCCTTCCATTTCCATTTCTATTTTTTGGAATAGTTTGAAAAGAATTAATTCTTCTTTAAATGTTTAGGAGAATTCCCCTGGGAAGCCCTGGACTTCTGTTTGCTGGGAAATTTTTGATTACCGACTCAATTTCTTTATTGGTTTTTGGTCTGTTCACATTTTCTATTTCTTCCTGTTTCAGTTCTAGTAGCTCATATGCTTCTAGAAACTTGTCCATTTATTCCAGATTGCCCAATTTGTTGGCATATAATTTTTTTATAATATTCAGTTAGAGTTGTTTGTACTTTTGTGGTGCTGACTGTGATCTCTCCCCTCGAGGAAATAATTCCTTAAACAGCTTCGGGTATTTGTGCTTCAGGGAGAAAGTTCTTTTAGAGCCTTTGTTAAAAGTAGAGTTTAATGGGGATGGGAATTTTCTGTGTCCCTGAAGTAGGAGAAAAGGCAGCAGAGAACGGGGCAGAGCTAGGAAGATACAACCACCAAAAACAAGCCTTAAATTGGACTGAAATAAAAGGAAGACTTAATCTGAGACCAAAAGCAACATGCCTGCAGGTATATCAAACTAGTAAATAGAAGGATTGTCATATTATGTTCTTCCAGATGTTTCACGCACAGATATTATCAGTGAAAGTCACCAACACTAAGACCCAAAAGGCAGCACTAGTTGATTTTATATACATGGAAATCCTGTATTTCTGGCACTTAAATGTGTTTTCAATTAAATTAGCAGGTGCACTGGGTAGAGATGGAAGGTCAAAAACACCTCCAAAAAAGAGTGTGGAGTAAATAGCTGAGAAGGGTAGCAAGGGCAACTGGTTTGCTTGGACTGGATACATAACTCTTAAGGTTTGGGTAAGTCTCAAAATACTCAAGTGTTGTTTCTTTCTTGCATAGTATGTAGACTCTTGAGTAGAGGTGAAGATCTAAAGACTGCATGATGGCTGGTATTGGGAGAGGCATTACGACCCTCTGATACTTGCCTGGCAGGAGAGAGAGAGTATTCACAAACGTGGGTTCTCTTGGTGAGACTTTTGGCTCGCTCTCCAGGTGTGCTGACCCTTGTCACTTCCCCAGATGTGGAAAACTCAATGGCACATGTGGGTTGGTGGGGACGGCATCCACTCCTGACCTTGTGGGTTCTGGTGAGGTTGCTGCTGGTAAATGACCTGAGTCGCTTTTGGTCTGGAATTCTCTTTGCGTCTTAAAACAGAAAGTTAAGAAAACTCCAGACATAATAAAAATGGGGAGTGAAGGGGTAAGAGTCTCCAAACTGGTCTTCTCTCACTCTGTTCCTTCCCCCAGTGCCTTCTCTCAGCAGGCAGGCAGAGTTTCTTTAGGAAGACAGATGATGTCAGCTCCTGCCCTAAAGCTTCCAACTGCTCCCCATTCCTCCTGAGGTAAAATCAGCACATTATAATTGCTTATGACAGATGTCATCTAACTATTTTCCCCTCACTTAATTCTCTAAAATAATTTTTAAATGATGTACCTCTCTGCATGCGTTTCAGTTAACATCCAAAGCTTTTCATCATAAGTTTAAATAACTGGATAAGATATAGCTTTCATGAGTTGTAAATATTGATACTGAAAATGAAACAAAAACTAGATAATTTGTATGCATCCATAGCCACTCAGTAGTTACCATCAAATACTCAACAAGTACATGCCTTTATGTACTCTTCTTAACAGTAGGAAATGTTACATGGATCCTTTTTCTCCACACACACACATTCCTTCTCCATTCCCCACTTCAGTCTTATCTTAATGTGATATATTTTATGCTTGAAATCTGTTATTGTTACTCTAATATACTTCTCAATAACGAAAATATGTATATAAATTTAAGTTACATATTTTATTTATTTCCTATTACTGTAGGCTTTATGTGTCCAAAGAAATTTCTTTTGGATTCAGTTGCATTTATAATTGCTCTTAATATATAATTGATTAAAACACATAGATGCAAATTTTAAGCCCTTTTTAAAGCTTATATATTTATTTTGAGAGAGAGAGAGAGAGTGAGAAGGAGTGGGGGAGAGGAAAAGAGAGAGGGAGAGAGAGAGTCCCAAGCAGGCGCAATGCCATCAGCACAGAGCCTGCCTGATGCAAGGCTCGATCTCACAAACCGTGGGACCATGACCTGAGCCTAAACCAAGAGTCAGACACTTAACTGACTGAGCCACCTAGGGGCCCTCAAATAGATACAAATTTAACAAAAAAAATTAGTAAATTTCTATTGGCAGATATAATATCAGATATAGGTTTTTGTGAGTCAAATGTTCATGAATATAAAATTAGGACCAAAACTTGGGAAGAGGCCACTTTAAATGAAGGGCCTATTGCTGAAGCTTCATTACCTTCAGCCTCTGGTGAGATGGAGTCACTTTGGTGTTGTTTCTCTATTAGTTCATGTACCATTACTCATTATTCATATTATGTGTTGCTAAAATAAGACAGGGTTTAGCATCAATTTTTATCTCTATTCTTTTACTTAGTTTCACTTAAATGCTGAGAAAACTTGTTACGTAAAACAAGTAGATGGAAATAGATGGAGTTTTGTTATAGTAATATCTTTATTCTTTAAGTTCCTTTGACATTATAAGCTAACAATCACATCGTGATCTGTCATTATTTTTAATGACTTGTCAGCTGTCAATTCCATGAGGACTTGTAATATGTTGCAAGCAAAGAATCAGAAACCACCCTGTCGCAAAAACATGCTCAACTCAGTTCACTTGCTTTCTTACCCTCAACACTATTATTTCACATCGTCCTTTTGTGTGTGGCAACTGAGAGCCACTGTGCCACAGTAAGATAGGGACAGATGAATGCTGACCAAAGGGAAAAGGGGAAAGGGAAGGTGTATCCTTAGGCAGACCGACATTAGGAAAGCATGCTAGGAAAAAAATGGGACCTAGAAATTGATTCTCTTTAAATTGTGTGTCTGTTTATCCCTTGGAAAGTCTTTAAACATAGCCAGGTACCTATGGCCCAATTTGAAGGTGACGGGTCCACAAAGCGCTATGCCGTCCTTGCTCCCCTCGCCACATCTTTCTGTCTCCATCTTTTACTCTCATCCTTGCTCTGGCCACGCTGCCCTCTTTACTGTTCTCTCAATGCTGAGAGTGTTCTCTAGCCTTGAGGCCTTCTCCAAACTGCTCAGAAGACCCCTTCATAGTGAGGCCTTCCTCAGCTGTCCTATTCTAAACTACAACCACACACACACGTACTCTATTCCCTATCTTCCTTCTTTTATTTTTCTCCATAGCACATATAGGGGCTCAGCAAATATTGTTAAATGACTTCATTTCTATGGCCTATAAATTAGCATATCCACGTAAGCCAGAATACTCCATGTTCGAAGATGAGGCTTGGGCTGGGAAACAGGGATCATCATAGGATGTGGCCATCTGCTGCTCCTAATGGGCGGTACTGCATTGCAGTGTGTCAGGAAGCAGTGTGGGAAGCATATCGGATCTTTCTGGACCGCATCCCTGATCCGGGGGAATACCAGCACTGGGTCAGCATCTGCCAGCAGGAGACTTTCTGCCTCTTTGACATTGGACAAAATTTCAGTAACTCCCAGGAGCACCTAGATCTTCTTCAGCAGGTGAGCCTAAACGCTGTACATTCGGAACACTGTTTGGATAGCTCCCAACCCTCCGCCCCCCCCACCCCCAAATTATTTTCCCTCATAAAGNAATGCTTAGAGATACCTGGTAAGTCCAACAAGAATTTTATTCTTGCAAAATAGCATTGTACAGCCTGGTTGAAGTGAAGTTAAAGGGAAAAGGGAATGAAAATAGATTTTAGCTCTTCAGTTGACATTTGCTCTTGGTAAAATTACTTTTTATCTTTCTGCAGAGAATAAAACAGAGACACTTCCCTGAGAGGTAAGTACCCAAAATAGAGTGCTGCATGCTCTTGACTTTTGAAAGACCACATAATGGAATGAGACTGAGCTATGGTATTATGTCAGCCCCTGAGATCTGTGTAGGTTATTCTAACAGAAAATTATGCATATGTTGCACTAAAGGTAAATGAGTATCTAAAGGGGAAATGGATAGACCCTAAAGATTGAGATAGGTGTTGGCACTATGTTTGCAGATAAAATGGATTCACTACTATGTGCTAAGTATCTAAAGTGTGTTTTCACTTACGGGGTATAGAGCAACTAAAATAGTTTGATTATGGGGCACTTGGGTGGCTCAGTCGGTTAAACATCTGACTTCAGCGCAGGTCATGATCTCACGGCTCGTGAATTCAAGCCCCATGTGGGGCTCTGTGCTGACAGCTCAGAGCCTGGAGCCTGCTTCAGATTCTATGTCTCCCTCTCTCTCTGTGTCCCTCCCCCACTTCTGCTCTCTCTCTTTCTCTCTCTCTCTCAAAAATAAATAAATAAGCATTTAAAAAATAGTTTGATTTTTAAATTTATGATAAACTATTAGTTACGTCAGGGAAATACTAATACAATCAGAGAACAACCTGAATTTTGAAGTCTTATTTGGTATTCTGGAAAGCATTAGTATTTCTCAAACTGAATTACTGAAGCACTGAGCTATACTCTCAACAAGAACTGAATATCAAATAAGAAAATCAAAATTTTTTAGAAGGCAAGGAAAAGTATGTTAGCTAAAATGATTAAAGAAGAGAGACAAATTCTAAACACAAATCACATACATTTTATAACATTTAGAAATCTAAATCTGAAGATAATACTAAGAGAGACACAAATTTGGCTGTATAAATTACTGACAATTCTTTATAATGCTTTTCACATGTGTTCCTTCATTTCTGTTCCCTTTGCCAACAACCTCTTCGAGGACCTTACTAATTTACACTGTGAAAAATGTCAAATCTGATCTCCCTAATGGATTTCCCTGTCTCTAACCTCTTCCCCTCTTTAACTTGCATAACGGCTGCTGGATTAATAAGTCTGAAAAATTTCTTTTCTTACACTGAGCCCTGTTCAGTGACTTTCAAAAGATTCCCCCATCTTCCTCTTACCCTTCTGAATATCCTCTGCCTACCGACCCCCTCGTGCTCTGGGTACAGAAGGCTGAGTGGAGAGGACAGAATCACTCACATCGCTTGCCTTGACTCCCAGGTAGCACTAGTCGGTGGGGAGCAGGAGATCAGAGGGAGAAGACAGAATGAGGTGATTGAATTTATCACCTCCCCTCAACCGCCAACCTGCAAAGTTTTCAAGGGTTATTAGCCTCCTTCAACTTGATCTCAGCTCCTGTCAGACATTCTTTCCACAGAGCCTTCTCTGTCTCTGGTTCATGGTAACTGGCCCATCTTCTCACCCCTCCTCGACTAGGGGTATTCTGAGAACCCTACTGTTACCAGCCCTGAGGTATTGATTGCACTTGGCTTTAATGATTGCTCTTATGCAGTTCCCACAACTTAGCAAGGAACCCCTTTTTAAAATTTGCTCAGATTACCCCACAATGAGTGAGTCATCTGTTTGTTGCCAGGACCTTCATTGAAGAAGAGCCCAAAGTAATCAATCACTGCCTGACCTTTCCAACTTTGCCTCCATTACCTACAATCCCACTACTGCTACGATGCCATTCCACACTGCACACAGACCACACCCTACTCACCCTACACTCTGGTCCCTAGCCTTTCCCCCTGGCCCAGAAGAACCTGCCTTTCCTACATTACATATCCGAATCCTACTCTCCTTTCAAGCTCCTGGTGGAGTCCCCCATGGACTCCATGATGTCTTAACAGCCTATTTGAGCCTACAGCAATATCTCCCTGCTTTGAATTTTGCACTGTTTTTGGTACTTACATTCTTTTAATGTTCATTTATTTTTGAGAGAAAAAGAAAGCACAAGCAGAGAAGGGGCAAGAGAGAGGGAGATGCAGAATCCAAAGCAGGCTCCAGGCTCTGAAATGTCAGCACACAGCCTGACGCAGCACTCAAACCCACGGAACCGTGAGATCATGACCTGAACCAAAGTCGGACGCTTAACCAACTGTGCACTCAGGCACCCCTTGACACCTACATTTATTTTTAACATTTCCTTGCTTTACCCTGTTTTCCTGTAAGAGTTTGAACTCCTCAAGGGCAGGGACTGTTTTATGTCTCTCCACCCACCACCACAGACCTGAGCAAAATCCTCACATGTTTTGTTAATTGTTATGTCTACTGAACCACTCTTTAGAAATTTTAACAAGTTGAGGGGCACCTGGATGACTCAGTTAAGCATCTGACTTTGGCTCAGGTCATGATCTCTCAGTTTGTGAGTTCGAGCCCCGTGTCGGACTCAGTGCTGACAGCTCAGAGACTGGAGCCTACTTCAGATTCTGTGTCTCCCCCTCTCTCTGCTCCTCCCATGCTCATGCTTTGTCTCTCTCTGTTGCTTAATAATAAATAAAAGTTTCATAAGTTTTTTTAAATAAAAAATAAAAATTAAAAAAAATTTTAAGTTGATACCAGAAGAAGTAATGTGATTGAGAAAAATCTTAGTACTAGAGTATTAACTTTGTTCACAAGACACAGAGCTATTCACTCTTATTTAAATATAGGATGATACTGGAGCGCCTGAGTGGCTCCGTCAGTTGAGCATCTGACTCTTGGTTTCAGCTCAGGTCATGACCTCACAATATGAGGGATTGAGCCCTGCATTGGGCCTTGTGCTGACAGCGGAGCCTGCTTGGAAGTCTCTCTCTCCTCTCCCTCCTCCTCCCTCCTACTCTCTCTCTCAAAATAAATAAACGTTAATTTTTTTAATGTGTAAACATTTAATGTTTTCCACGCTCATGTCTATCAGCATTGCTGGAGAGAATTGCTAAGGAGCAAGAGACAGACATTGTACATTAGCTATGATTACCAAGTGGTTAGGAAAGAAAGGGGGCAAGCAAGCAAGCTGTTTCTTATTTTCAACCTTTCCCGGAAGACAAAACAGAAAATTTTCTCATCTGAGTAGCCCATAAATCTGCCAGTTTCAAATGACTTTAAAATAAAAACCAGTGGAAGAATCCAATGTCCCAGCTTCCTAAATTATAGCTTTTGAGCGATGGTCTAGATTGCCATTGTTGTGGCAGAATCATACTCAGTGGCAGAGGATAAGGAAATAGCATCTGACACAGGGTCCTGCACAAAGTGGGCTTTGACTTGTAACTAATGCAATTGCCAGCACTCCAATAACTATTCTTCTTGGTTATTTTCTGTTTTGCAGCAAGATAAGACAAGGATACCAAAGCTATAATAGTAGGAAAGAGATCTTAGTATAAACAGAGTCCCAGACAACGGATAAAAAGGAAAATTGTCTAAATCACAAATGCTCTAATGTTTGATATGAGATATTTATAAACATGATAGCCATAAAAACTATTTTTTAGCACATAGCACAATACCAGCAGAAAAGAACAAGAATACCTAATTCCGAAACAGTCTGAATTTATATTTAGCCTGTGTGCATCAGTATAGTCCTCCATGTTTACATCTATTCTGACTGGTCAGAGTCCATGCCAGGCCAATGGATAATATTTTGTATACCACCCCGATTAGCACTTTGGCAGATATGGGTATATTAGAAATATGTAGATGGTCTCATTGTCTACAGCCCACTAGATATCCATATAACAGCAGAGCACCTGTCCATTCCCTTTGCTCTTCCCATCAACATGAGCCACAGAAAATTGGATCAAACATATTGGTCAACTAAGACTATATTGCACTCATATAGACATGAGCTATTAAGACCTAAGAGCTGATAGTAACAAATCTTTCAGTGAGCTTAAAAAGATATCACTACTGCTGTTCCTTTCTACATAGAGCTTGCTAGAAGGAGCCAACATCATATGCATACAGCTTTATAACATGCCCTTGGATTTACCCTTAGATATTTTCCAGACTGCCCTGCATAAACTGCAAACTTACCCATAACTCCTGCAGACAATGGTTGTGTCCAAAATAGGATTTAATACATCTGCATTATCCAGATATCTCTCTCTCTCCTATTGCTATAACCACAGGAGTTACTCTAGTAGATAAACTTAAGGATTCCCTGGATTTGCAGGTTTGAGGGTCTGAGATTTTAGCAAGAATATTCAGTCATAGATCATGTCATGTAATTATCTTTGATGTCAAGGATACAGTATAAGCACAATGAGACTATAAAACATTGAGCCTCAAAGACCAGTTTTGCCCACAATGAAAATGTTCCCAGGACCACATGAAAAATACTTATGGGAAAGTCCTAGAGTCAAATGACCATTTTCAGGGGTTGCTTGAATTTTTCTTCAGTGGAAATTTATTTGAAGATTACTTATCTAATGAAAAAATAAGCAAACCCGGTTTTAAAGGATTTTCCTCTAATTTTAAGTCTATTGAGTATAGAAAAAGTAAATGAATTTCGCCTGTTGTCATCGAGCTCCTTTTCACCACCTCTTCTCTCTTTTCTACTGTGCTAATAGAAAAGATGAAATGCCTACAGAGGGGACATTAGGAGAGCCTGCTGAAACCCCTGTGTTTTCTACGGGTAAGCTTAGACCTCCTCATTCACCTGTTCCTGAAACTTAACTCCAATTATCATGAAAGAGGGACGCCTGGGTGGCTTAGTCAGTTAAGTGTCTGACTTCAGCTCGGGTCCATTATCTCATGGTCTGTGAGTTCGAGCCTCACATCGGGCTCTGTGCTGACAGCTTGGAGCCTGGAGCCTACTTCGGATTCTGTGTCCCTCTCTCTCTGCCCCTCCCCTGCTCTGCCCACTCACGTGCTCTCTCTCTCTCTCTCTTTTTCTCAAAAATAAACATTAAGAGAAAAAACAAATTATCATGAAAGAAAGGGAGGGGAAATTTTATCATTGAAAGTATACTATTTAAAAAACAATCCTTGATTGAATTGACAAAATTTATAATATGGTTTCTTAAAAATAATTGATATTTCTAAATGTATAAAATAATTTAGATTCATTGGATAAAACTTGTAAAATTTAGAAAAGAATATAGGTAAAGTGAAATCACCCATTATCCTTCAACTTGGAGACAATCATCACCAATATTTTCAACCAAATAATTTCAAGATAAGTATCTGTCTTGCATCCTTTATATAGTCACAAAAGGAAAAATTAACCAGATCTCATTGGCAAACTATTTAACTGAAACATATCTAAAATAGCACCAAACTTGGGTCCCAGATGAGAAGAATGGAGAATTCAACTGGGACAAACAGTTTTCTCAATAACATATTTTTGTAATCTTACATGAGTTAAGAATGCACCCCACACCTGTGAATTACAGAATGACAGAAAGAGTATGTAAAATTTTGACCATGTTCTTATGTAAACGTCTCTAATCTCATTCTTGTGCCTGTAACGTTTTAATTTCCACAGATGTCGCCAATGTCTCACTCGGACCGTTCCCTCTCACTCTTGGTGACACGTTCCTCAACGACACCATGATGCCTACAACAGTAAGAAGTTCCGAGAGTCAATCTAGACTGTCACATGCTGTTTTTGTTTTATTAGTAAAACGAGAAAAGAGAATGGATGAACTGGCCATTCTGTATTACTAGTGCTGCATTTTTATCAGTCCAATTAAGAGTCAGTGACTTTGTTCTATTCAGTATTCTCACTGCTTCCAGGGACTGAGGGGAAAAAACAGATTGAAAACTAGAATAAATTGAGAGGAATTATAAAAAGCAACTTAGTTATTAACTCCAGGAGGGTAGGGGCCCTTTTTTCCCCAGTGCTTAATGGAACTGGATATATAGCAAATACTCCTCAAGCATTAGAATAAATGAATGAATAAATCTATCAATCAATCAATCATCCAATCAATCAAGCTCCTTCTCCATCAAAATGTAATCTCACGCTGACACTAAGGATAGAAGTTTTGCTTCCAGGCATGGCCAGCATAAATAGGTCAGATAAATATCAAAATGATCGAAATCCTGAGTGTCAAATGGGGAAAAATAAGAACTGTTCGCGGGCAAAGAGAAGCACTGGCCACTGCTGTCTTTGAGAGGAATGCAGGAGGACAGGATATGTTACAGAATTAATTGTTAGTTATCAGAAAAGGGGGACATTTAAAAAAATTTTTTTAGTGTTTTATTTATTTTTGAGAGAGAGAGAAAGAGAGAGAAAGACAGAGCACGAGTTGGGGAGGGGTAGAGAGAGAGCGACATAGAATCCAAGGCAGGCTCCAGGCTCCGAGTTGGTCAGTACAGAGACCAATGTGGGGCTCGAATCCACACACCGTGGGATCATGACCTGAGCTGGAATCTGACGCTCAACCAACTGAGCCACTCAGGTGTTCCAGAAAACAGGGACATTGTAATCACTCCAAAATCTTTGAGTCAGACACTTGGTGCTGAAGCCAGGAAACGCTGCCTTCTTTCCCCAGGAGTGGCAGGGTCACGGCCTCACACAGTGGGCAGCAAGTTCAGCACAGGGCAATCTAGAGGTGACACATACTTCCCTGGGGTCTGCAAGGCTTTGCTAGCCTCCCCTGTGAACCTCCCTGCAAGGTCAAAGCCCAGACAGTGAGGGCAAGAAGTTCAGTCTCACCAGCTCTACATGAAAATTCAGGGATGAGAACCCTGCTAGTCTGTAGGCCAGATGGCTGCAGATTTACTGGAACTATTGCTAAACAAAGAATTAAAATGTTCCATTTTTCTCCAAAATATTATTGTGAAAAGTGTTGTTGAAAAAAATTAAGATTAAATATACTCACTATAAAATTTCAAAGACAACTCTAGTTCACCTTCTCTTTTCTCATATTACTTATATCTCATATTCTTCAAAATCTAACATAGGTCCCCCCTTCTGCAGTAAATATCCCCTGAACATTTCATTTTACATTCATCACAGCCTCCTCTTATCTTTTTTGCCACCCACATCTATCACTCATTCTTTGGCTTAGCAAACATTTTGCTAGAATCCTCTGATGTGCCGGGTATTGAGGTATGTACCAAAGATCCTAAGATGAATAAGGCATGGTTCCTGCCTTCAAGAAATACATAATTCAAATAAGTACAACAAAATAGTCTTAGTGCTGTACTTGAGGATGGCAGGTGTATAGAATGGAACAAAATGATAAGCCAGGACAGGTTGCAAAAGATATGACTGCTAATCATGTATATTCACAGAGAGTTTTGTGCCTAGGTGACTGCATTATTATTTTTTTTTTTTTTACTTTTGGAGATTTAATAAAGTATGAGAATCATACTGGATTTGAGGAGATTATATGTAGGGTGACAAGATTAGCATATAAAAAGACTAGGTGAGTATGACATGGTACTAAATTAGAAATTCAGATATTATTCACTGCTCCAAAAGATTAGAGGAGGCAAAGGTTTGTACCCTAAAGGATCAGAGGAAATATTATTTTAAATGAACTGAAAGGTATTAGTAAGAAGTAAAAAAATGTGTGTATATGGTGTGTGTGTGTGTGTGTGTGTGTGTGTGTCCTTCCTTGTGTTTTAGTACTGGAAGTGAGCATGCGGAACAGTGAGGAGGGTCTCTCCGGTCAGGAGACTAGCACAAGCAGTGTGGTCTCTCAACAGTGAACAAGCTATCTGGTAGTCAGGGCAGGGAGAAATGACACAAACTAAAATTGTTTAAGCAGCAACAATTCCACTTACGATTGCACTGAAGGTAATAAGATATCTAGGAGTAAAGCTAATCAAAGAGGTGAAAGATCTGTACTCTGGAAATTATAAAATGCTGATGAAAGACATTAAGGATGACACAAAGACATGGAAAGACATTCCATGTTCATTAATTGGAAGAACAAACATTGTTAAAATGTTGATATTACCCAAAGCAATTTACACGTTTAATGTAATCCATACCAAAACACCACCAGCATTTTTCACAAAGCTAGAACAAACAATCCCAAAATTTGTATGGAACCACAAAAGACCCCAAATAGCCAAAATAATCTTGAAAAGGAAAAGCAAACATGGAGGCATCATGATACTGGACTTCAAGTTATATTACAAAACTGTAGTAATCAAAACAGTATGGTACTGGCACAAAAATAGACACATAGATCAATGGAACAGAATAGAAAATCCAGAAATAAGCCCACAACTATATGGTCAATTAATTCTGACAAAGCAGGAAAGAATATCCAGTGGGAAAAGGACAGTCTCTTCTACAAATGGTATTGGTAAAACTGGACAGCAATATGCAAAAAAAGAAACTGGACCCCTTTCTTACAACATACACAAAAATAAATTCAAAATGGATTAAAGACCTGGATACGAAACCTGAAACCATAAGAATCCTAGAAGAGAACACAGCCAATAACTTCTTTGACCTTCTCCATAGAAACTTTTTTCTAGATATGTCTCCTGACACCAGGGAAACAAAAGCAGAAATAAACTATTGGGACTACATCAAAATAAAAAGATTCTACACAACAAAGAAAACAATCAAGCTGAAAGGTAACCTACAAAATGGGAGAAGATATTTGCAAAGGACATATCTGATAAGGGTTAGTATTCAAAATATATTAAAAAGTTACAAAATTTGACACCCAAAGAACAAATAATCCAATTAAAAATGAGACGACATGAACTGACATTTCTCCTAAGAAGACCTGCAGATTTCCAACAGACATATGAAAAGATGTTCATCATCACTTACCGTCAGGTAAATATAAATCCAAACAACAATGAGATATCACCTCACATCTGTCAGAATGACTAAAATAAACAACACAAGAAGCAACAGGTATTGGTGAGGATGTGGAGAAAAACGAACACTCATACAGTATTGGTGGGAATATAGACTGGCGCAGCCACTTTGGAGAACGGTACACAGTTTCCTCAGAAAGTTAACATGAGAACTACCATACAATCCACTAATCACACTATTGGGTATTTACCCAAAGAATAAAAAAACACTAATTCAAAGGGATACATGTACCCAATATATTCATAGCAGCATTACTTACAGTAGCCAAGATTTGGAAGCAGCCCAAGGGTCCATCAACTGATGAATGAATAAAGATGTGGTACAACGGAATATTAGTCAGCCATAAAAAAGAATGAATGCTGCCATTTGCAACAACATGGATGGAGCTAGAGAGTATAATGCTAAATGAAATAAGCCAGTCAGAAAAAGACAAATACTGTACGATTTCACACTGTGGAATTTAAGAAATAAAACAGAATAACAAAGGGAAAAAAAGAGACAGAGAGAGACAAATCAAGAAAAAGACTCTTTTTTTTAAAATTTTTAACATTTAGTTATTTTTGAGAGACAGAGAAAGATCAGGGAAGGGGCAGAGAGAGAGAGAGAGAGGGAGAGAGAGAGAGAGAGAGAGAGAATCCAAAACAGGGTCCAGGCTCTGAGCTGTCAGCACAGAGCCGGATATGGGGCTCAAACCCACGAACTGTGAGATCATGACCTGAGCTGAAGTCAGTTGCTTAACCGACTGAGCTACCCAGGTGCCCCTAAAAAGACTCTTAATTATAAAAAACAAACTGATGGTTACCAGAGAGAAGGTAGATGGGGGGATGAGTTAAATAAGTGATGAGGACTAAGGAGTGCACTTGTTGTGATGAGCCCAGGGTGACGTATGGAAGTGTTAAATCACTATATTGTATACCTGAAACTATTATAACACCATATGTTAACTAACTGGAATTAAAATAAAAACTAAAAAAAATACATAGGACATTGTACTTGGGCCCACTCTGTAGTTGAATAAAAAAATAAATTTTAATTATATATATATATACATACATATATACATATATATGTATGTATATATATATATATAATTGTTCAAGCAGATTGATAGCAGATTGTGGAAAGCTTTGAATGTCAGGAACAGAGTTGGGATTTTTATCTCATAGATAATAAAGTATTACCGAGGGTGCTGAGTGAGAGACAAGGAAAATTAATCCAGTGGCTGAGGATAAATTAGAAGACTTCTCACTAATACACCTAAAGAATTTATTTAAATGTCTCATGTGAACTTTAAATATGCCTAGTGAAATGGTAAACTTCTAGAGGATCATGCCATAGGCCATATTTTTCTTTTAACTTTCCATGGGTCCTAGTACTGCCGTACACCCATACAGATGCTTAATGTGTGTTATTTCAATGAACGAATCAATGAAATCTTTTTGTTAAACAAGCATCAGTAGTCTGGCAGGTGTGAATCCACATCCTCCTTGTGCCCTGTTAAAGTTAGAGGTTGTATGGCTGTCCACTGCTATGGAAGAGAGGGGTTCGTGATATGAAATGAGGAGACACTACATTGGCCACCACCCACATGAGTTTTGTCCCTCATGGCATTTTCCATTGGTTGGTCTCTTCTTTCACCTTACATAGCTCTGATTTCATTAATAAAAGACTAAGTACATTACCAAAGATGTTTGATTTTCCACAGACATGGTTTTTACTCTTTTACAAAGCTGTTCAGATTTCACGATCATCTGGGTACCCAATATTGAAAATCTGTCACACCCCAAGTTTCAAACCCAGCTCCAGGCTTGCTCTGTGCCCTGGGAGACCATGTGAATTCAGAACAGTGAGAGACTCCTGCTTGTTCCCAGTCCAGAGAGCAAGAAGGATGACCCCTTTGCCCTTGTGATCGGAGACCAAATCCAGGTCCTCAGAAGAGTGCTTCTGTTTCTAGCCACATGCTACCAAAGGTGGCCCAAAAGTTCCATTCCTTCTGAGAGATATTTCAAACCCTCTCTTGACCTGACAGTGCTCACTAACTAGCTTTAATGTGAAGTTTAGGCATGAATAGCCTCATTAAACCAGTCTAGACTCTTCTCTAAAGAAGATTATATTAAATAATACCTCAACATCACATAGGTTATATTGTATAATACAGTATTCATCAAAGAGTATTCATAAAGTTACACAAGAATGTCACAAAATCTCAGTGATGCTCCAGCAGTATATATAAATTATGTGTGTGTGTATATATGTGCAAATGTTTTCATCAAGAGCAGAGTCCTAACATTACAGTGTTCTCAAGGAGTGTAAATAGTTAATTCATTAGAGCTTTGGTACTTTGTCTCTCAGTGAAATTCAGAGGACACTTCTAGTTAATAGGATTTAATTCTAAAAGTACTTGAGGGGCACCGGGAAGGCTCAGTCAGTTAAGCATCTGGCTTCAGCTCAGGTCATGATATGGTTCATGAGCTCAAGCCCCGTGTTGGGCTCTGTGCTGACAGCTCAGAGCCTGGGACCTGCTTCAGATTCTGTATCTCCCTCTCTTTCTGCCCCTCCCCCTGTTTGTGCTCTGTCTCTCTCTGTCTCTCACAAACAAATAAATGTTAAAAATTTTTTTTAAAAACTTGAGCCTTCATAAGCCACCTTCTTGAGACAATATCAATATACATTATATAATAGTACCGTATATTTACAATTTATATTAATAGAAGACCTTTTGTTTTCTAACTCAGGAAAGGAAAATAGAACCCACTGAGGTATCCGAAGGCCCAATGGAGCAGAAGGTGGAACTGAGCATCATTCTAGCAAACCAGAGGTTCACAGCAGAGCTCGCTGACTCCCAGTCCCCATATTATCAGGAGCTGGCCACAAAGTCTCAACTCCAGGTAAGTGAGCCCACCCCACACAACCACAGCCCAAGTCATGACTCAGAATCGGGGAGCCAGCAGAACCTAAACCCTTTGAACAAATAGTTTCAACTTCTTGTGACCAGACATTCATTTTTAACCAAAACTGCATTCATTTTAATAAAAAACTACAACGGGACCCAAAATGTTAGGGTAAATTGACCTCTAGAAAGGTTTTCTATTCCAGCTTCTCTTTTTTAAAATTTTTTTCCCTTAATGTTTATTTATCTTTGAGAGAGAAAGAGAGAGATGGAGCATGAGCGGGGAAGGGGCAGAGAGAGAGGGAGACACGGAATCTGAAGCAGGCTCCAGGCTCTGAGCTGTCAGCACAGAGCCCAACACAAGGCACAAACTCACGAACCATGAGATTGTGGCCTGGGCCGAAACCATGAGTTGGATGCTTAACTGATTGAGCCACCCAGGAACCCCTCCAGCTTCTCTATCTTAAAAATCACTTACATTTAGGTTTAATGTAATTTTAGTATTTTAAATACTACTTTAAATATTAGTAGGTTTTTAAACCTCCTTTAACGGCGAGCCACTACACAGGTATTCCGTATGTCTAAAATTTTCATGTAAGCACCAACTAGGGAACATGTTGGGTTGAAATAGGAATTTTCAATCCATGTTTGTCTTACATAGTATTTCCATTTTTGCAATTTAAAGAATGACATTCTTCATGGGTGATAAGTGTAAGGCTGTAATGTTGTCCCTGCCGTCCACTAAACTTAAGGGCTGTTCCAAGGTGTCTCTTCCATCTCTGACCATCATATCTGCCTGCCTTTTCTTTTCCTGCAGGATGAACCTAAGCTCCTATGCTCACCGTGGCATCTGTACGCCATGTGAAAAGCCCTGCCTTCCTTCCCAGCCTCATCTTACCATCCTTCCCATCCCCCTCCTTTGCACTCTACAGAAATACAAACTACTTACAACTCTTTTCTACCTTTAACCTTTCCCTGTGTTGTCTCGTCTGTCTGGAATGCCCTTTCTTGAGTTTCACTTTACAAAACTTTATCAAGGGAAGTTCTCTCCCTCTCCATTCTAGATTCAGTCAGTGCCTCTCCTCTGAGCGAACACACAGAGCCCACTGTTGCCAGGCCATTTATCACCCTGTCTTGAGATTGTTTGTTTACATGTCTTTGGCCTTTGTTGTCTGCATTTCTCCCTCTTCACCTGCCACCTCACTGTCTACAGGCTCTGAGCGTCCCTTTGAGGGCAGGAACTGTTTCTTTCATCTCTGAAGACTTACCTCCTAATACAGAGTGTGGGATGCAGTTAACTACTCAGTGACTATAGAAATGCAGCTGAAAATAGGAGCATTCATAAGATAACATAACTATGAACTACATTCATGGAGAGCCTGGGTGCCCACACATCTCACTCAGCATGGCCAGGGAACCAACAGCCCCCTACTTCTCATACTTGGAGAATTCAGTGCTTATTACCTCCTCTCAACTGGAGAGAAGATGAATAGGCAAAAATCTTAAACCTCCAACTTCTGCCTGCATCAGCATTCAGTTAATAAAATGTAAAGAATCATTTCTATAAACTTCAAAGAGAAAGCATCAGCAGGGGGTGTTTATGAACTAGAGAAGTACTTAGACATGGATTATTAGATAAAATGGATTAAAGAATAGTCTGTTAACTTTCTGTTTGTTCTCTGAAATATTCTTTTCAGAAAATCTTTAGTGTAGTCAGAGTATCTTCAAAATTGGATAGTTGGCCAAGATTCAAATTCGGGCAGTCTGGCACCAGAACCCTACTCTTAACCATGAGGCTATACTTCCTATTTTTCCAAAATAAATATTTATGGGACGGGGATTTTTGTATTATCATCAAATTAACATGACCATTCGAGACTCTGAAAAACTTATTAGCCAAATAAGCGTACGTGTCTCTGGGTCTTGTTCCAGAAAAACCCATCACATCAGTCCTGCTGGTTCCTCTGCACCGTCACTGGCTTCTCTGAGATGGAGCCCCTGTGCTTGCAGCATCTGTTCCCTTCCCAGGCTTTTGAGCAGTGCAGACCACCTAGCAGCCTGCCAGCACATAACCACCCAGCTCCACCACAGCCCACACTTGCATTAGCACAGCCATTCAGGCCTAATCAGGAATTAATGGACAGTGCTTTGAAGTAATTTAATTTCCACAATAAACCTAATGAGCAATTTAATACAAATGTCAAAAGGAATGCTTAGCTGTTGTCTGAATGCCTTCTCCTGTGCTAACACTCATGAGAACTCAACACGGCTGCCTTTTTATAGCCCCGTGAACATACATTCCAGCAGAATCAGGGAGGCCCCTGTGCATTTCGTATTATTAATAAGGTTAACTGGGCACTTAATTAGCAATTTAGTGGTTAGCACTCCATGATTGGAAGGTCCCCAGAAGATTATTTAGCAGAATTAACTGAAGGCCTTTGTCATCTCCTCCCTAGATGCCTTCTGCACCCTCCTAAGCAAAGCTGACTCTTAATCAATCACAGACAGGTTCACAAAGAGGCCACGGGTGGCAAACAAAAGTCCGCTCTGCTGGAGACAGTGCTGTGGAGCACTCTGGGAGGGGAGGATGGCTTTCCTTGGAGATGTTCCCTGCTGCCCGTGCTGCAGCTAGGGCTTCTGTGGAAGCAGTTCTGTGCTTGATTGATTGTTTCCATCTGTACAACGGCGCCTCTGGTATCCTGGACGAGAAAGAAGGACACATCAGGGTCTGAATCTTCTGCTCCAGAAACTGCTGCTCACACTTAAACATTCAGTGCCAACTATTGTTACTGGAATAGCATGACAGATGCCTTGGGGACCCAGAGCTATTTGTCACCAAAGGCCAGAGCAGACCTGAAGCAGGTACACAGCAGCTCTTCCCTACCTGCCTCCATAACAAAGACCATCTCTGCAAGGCCTAAATTCCTCGTTCTCCTCTGTTAAGCCTGTGGCAGGGGTGGCCATGGAGGCACAGAAACTTAGTATGCAGCCTCCCTGCCCTTGACCCCTACAGGGACCTTCACGCTGCCCTTTCCCCTCATTGAGTCATTCAAAAACAACTGACTGAAATCTTGCTCTGCCCTTTTCAGACTCCACAGTATGTGGCTACTGAGGAAGTAAAAGAAAATTGGGCTACGAAGGAGCTAGGAATCCAGTAGGAGACGTAGAGACTAACTTAATCAATAATACAATGTCATCAACTCTCTGCCCACCGTGTGGCAGGCACTAATTAGTTATTTCTTATAGGAGCCTTATAATAAAGGGATCCTTTTGAGGCTAAGGAGATCAGATTCCGAGAGTTGAAGCCATAAACTCAAGGTCTTACAGCTAGAAAGTAAGAGAACCAATATTTAAACTCAGGCCTACACAGCTATCTCAAGCACCCAAAACCTAAGCTACCTTCATCACTGCAGTTACTATATACTCAGGGGGTGAAAACTATTTTTAATATTGGCGCAAGAAAATATGATTTAGAAGGTGAATCAGTCTGCTGGAAAAAGAAATCCATGATACACTTCAAAGGCCAATGTAAGTGATGTGGGGATTGTCTGTGCCTCACTGCCCTAGTCCTTGGCATAGATAATGTAGAGTCAGCAGTAAATTTAGATACAGTGACAATGCAGCGGCATGTTGATGAGTTTAGAGAATGAAGAGATCCACTCCAGTCAATTAAACAGAATTTGCTGAGTCCCTGCTATGTGGATGATGGTCTGCTAGGTACCGGGAGGGAGGCAGATGAAGATGAATAAATAAGATATGGTCCCTGAGCCCAAGGAGCATAATCTCAGTGAGGGAGCCATCATGCAGCTCATAGACTGTTTTATGGGATATACTGTAATAAGTTCTAGAGTAGGGGAAGAAGAAATCATTGAGCCTGATTTCAGGGCTCTACAAATGCTTTTCAATAGAGAATATGCTTGATCTGGTTTTGAAACATGGCAGCGTGGGCAGTCAATGAGCAGAAGATAGAAGTTGCATCTTGGGTTAAATGGGGGAAAATAGAAGTCTGGAGGAAGCACATGTTGTATTTGAGGAGAGATAGGTATTAGTTTATTGTCCCTAGAGGACACGATACTGGCCAAAAGGGTAATGATGACAGGAAGGGCAAAGGATAAAGTCCTTGAGAAATGGAGGTTTAGCTTGTGCAGGGCCTTAAATGCCATTCTAAAGGAACTTATTCATTTAGCAGTGTAGCCCTTCAAGGGATTTTTAGTGAAGAACAACACATATGGAATGATTACGTTGGAAATAAAAACGTGGTCAAGGAGACATCTCCTTTCCTCCTGCCCCAGCATATATCTATCCCCCACCCCACCAAAACAATATTTCTGCTCTTCTTCCTCCCACACACACCTAAAAAACCATTTCAGCAATATAAGGGGGAAGATAGGGAAGGTATGCCTGCCATGGAAATAAAAATGTGGTGGAAACAAAATGTATATGGGATTCAAACTACCAGGAGTTGGTGACTGGACGTGAGGGGCACAGAGGGAAGGTATCAGGGTTGCTGGATTTTCTGGCATGGAAGGAAGACAATAGGTGTTTATGAACCTAACTGGGGTAGAGAGCCCTGGAGGAAAGGCAGATTTGGAAGGAAGAGAATGACTCTGGTTTGGACATACTGAGTTAGTGGCAAAGTTGGGATATTCATGTGTAGAACTCAAAGCTATGTCTCAGGTGATCAGTGAAGCCATAGCAGAATATGAGATCCTGCAAGGAGGGGCAGAGGGGAGTGGGCACAGGGAAGGGAGGATGTTGCCAGGTGCCTGCTTACCCCCTCAGCCTCACCTTCACCCTGCTCTCCCTCCAAGCTTTGCTACTAACACCATCCCTTCCTTTTGGTCTCTCTTGCCTCCCAAGCTGGAAGGGGCAGCACCTGTCTATGTGGCAGTGTGTCCCCAGAGCCTAGCACAGTGTCAAGCTTGCTGAATAAATAGGAGAGTGAGATAAGGAGGCCGAGAATCTATATATTTAAAGTAGAGAGCAGACGAGGGGCGCCTGGGTGGCTTAGTCGATTGAGCGTCCGACTTTCGCTTAGGTCATGATCTCACGGTTCATGGGTTCGAGCCCCGCGTCGGGCTCTGTGCTGACTGCCAGCTTGGAGCCTGGAGTCTGTTTCAGTCTGTGACTCCCCCTCACTCTGACCCTCCCCTGCTCACGCAGTCTCTCTCTCTCTCTCCTAGGAAAAACAAACAAAAAACATTAAAGTAGAGAGCAGACGAGACTAAGATGGAGTAAAGAAGACTGAGAGAGATGTCTGGGTGGCTCAGTGGGTTAAGCCTCTGACTTCGGCTCAGGTCATGGTCTCATAGTTCCTGAGTTCGAGCCCCACGTAGGGCTCTGTGCTGACAGCTCAGAGCCTGGAGCCTGCTTCAGATTCTGTGTCTCCCTCTCGCTCTCTGCCCCTCCCCAATCCCTCCCCTCAAAAAATAAACATTAAAAAAATTAAATAAAAAAAGAAGACTGAGAAAGTAGTCCTTGAGATAAAAGAACCAGAAAATAAGCAGGCACACCAAGGAAGAGAAATGGAAAATGCCACTGGGTTTGGAGAGAACCAAAGAGACAACAGCCTAGAGAGAGTCCAGAGGCAGAAGCCAGACTGCAGGGGGTCAGGAGTAACTGAGTACAGCAATCATAAAATATTCTGATAACATGCCTTATTAGCAACATCAGACTAGTTAAGAAAAATTAGTATAAAGTCCACATAAATCTACCAGTGAATCTAACCTATTAGAGTCTGCCTGTACCATTTTATTTAGATATAGCAGCCATTTGGACTTTAGTAACCTCTTTAACATTACATTTTCCAAATCATATAATTCAACTCAGAAAATATTATAGTTATTCCTTGTGTATAAATAAAAATACTGTAGCCAAAAAAGTTTCTTCCAAGTGCCACCTTAAAGTTATTTCATATTTTATGTAAAGTAACCATGAAAGCAGATCAGAACTACCCAATTGCAGCTTTTAAATAAACAGCAAAACACTTTCCTCTGGGTTTCAGAAATTACCAAGAACAAAGCATTTTGCCTCAATTGTTGCTTCAATTTTCTATTTTCATTTTTTTCCCCTAACTCATCAGAAGTGTTTAGGCTTTCTCAGTTAGGTAAGGTCTGACCTAGTACAGCCAGAGCGTTTCATAAATTTCTTTCTTTCTGCAGATGCAAAAGGTATTTAAGAAACTTCCAGGATTCAAAGAAATCCATGTGCTAGGATTTAGGTAAGTAAGAGGATCCGACTCTTCTCAATTTTTAAATTACTTTTCCCCTGTCCTCTTTTAAAAGCAGTGTCATGAGGAATATAAGGTTCCTCTCCCCCCTGGTTGTTTAGCCCGGCCGAATCCTGAAAACTGAATACATTTCAGATAAAGGAGTTGCCTAATTAGAACATGACTCTAGGTGATTTTTTAAGCGGTAACACAGGAGCTGTGTTCCTTCCTTCCTCCCTTTGGAGTCAGAAACACTGCTCTCTGCAGAGAGCTCATCTGCTGTCCTTGGAAATGTTATTAACAAACCTCTTAGGAACACACCTCAGTGGAGACAGGTCAAAATAAGTAGCAATTAGTTACCTTGGTGTCTGATTGCCTGGTTCCCTATCAAATGTTAAACATTATCATCGTTTAAACAAATCAGGCTGACCTACGGAATCAGGTGAAACTAATAAAAAGCAGTACCAGTGGGGGGGAGGGGGAAAGGGAGTTGAAGGAACAGGGTAGAAATGGACAGAGGTGGAAGCAAGTCTTCGCAGAATGTATGTTTTTTTAAATGTTTATTTAATTTTGAAAGATAGAGCATGAATGGGAGAGGGGCAGAGAGAGAGACAGAGTGTGAGTGGGGGAGGGGCAGAGAGAGAGGGAGACACAGAATCTGAAGCAGGCTCCAGGCTCTGAGCTGTCAGCACAGCGCCCGACGTGGGGCTCAAACTCATGAACTGTGAAATCATGACCTGGGCTGAAGTTGGACATTCAATTGGCTGAGCCACCCAGGCACCCCACTAAATTACAATTTTAAATAAAGGAAATGAAATTTAAAATTAGTGCCATGCGGGGTTCAGTTATGTTCCCACAGCTTCCCCACAAACAGGCCTATATCCATTTGCATCTCAACATTCTCATCCAGGTGGGTTCATGATTTTTGACAAGAAGTTTAGCACCTTTTAAAAAAATGATTATTTAGCTATTTTTGAGATAGAGAGAGAGAGAGAGAGAGCATGTGAGCGGGGAGGGGCAGAGAGGGAGAGAGAGAATCACAAACAGGATCCATACTGCCAGCACAGAGTTCCCACATCAGGCTCAATCCCATGAACCTCCAGATCATGACCTAGGCTGAAATCAAGAGTCAGAAGCTTAATCAACTGAGCTACCCAGATGCCCCGCATCTTTTTTCTAAGTTCTCATTCAAAACATCTACAGATGGAGTCATAATATGACATATTTTTTAATATGCCATAGGGTATGTGGGAGCCCCGGCATGACAGAATGAGATTTCCCTCACCAAGGGGGATTTGTAAAGTGGGTAGAGAAAGTCTCCCCCAAAATACTTCCTGGCCCCTTCACCCTCTGTTGTGTTAAAGCTAGAAGTTGCCCAGGGCAAGTCTACATGCTCATGAAGAATAGCTTCTGGGTGAGTTCTATGGATGTATTTCTCTCAAAGCTCTCAGGCCTCTCTGATTTGTGTGACTCCAGTGGAAGAAAATATTGAAAAGTGAAAGTTATAAAAGATGAAACCCTTAATGTGCACCAAAGCAGACTCATTTTTCCTTATTTCAAGATGCTGCTCCACAATATTCCATGTGAAATCAGATGGATTAGAGGGAAATGAAAGGTGATAGTGGAATATTCTGCATAAACGGCAAAGTCTTCTGGACAAACCACTGCAGCTAAAGAGCAGATGTTGCATTTAAAGCCGAGGGAAATGATAGGAACAGGCCTCTCGGTGAATGTTCAAATGGTCATTATGCCCTCCCTTCAAATAAATGAAAACCTAATAATAAAAGAAAAAATCTATTTCAGAAGAAAATGAAAGTATTAAGATGATGACATTTTGCAAGATAAAATTTTTAAAAATATATCTACTGAAGCTGCATCTTTCCCACGTGTTCATCTCCATTAGAATTTATTCTTACTCCCACCAAAGATGTATATAAAGTAAATTTGATCATGTATTCCCAATGCTCTCCACTATGGAATGAATATTTAGTCTCCCAGAAAACAGTTGAACCCTGAATACTATAAAAGATATGCTTATGGAGGTGCCTGGGTGGCTCAGTCAGTTAAACGTCTGACTTCGACTCAGGTCATGATCTCACGGTTCATGGGTTCGAGCCCTACGTCGGGCTCTGTGCTGACAGCTCAGAGCCTGGAGCCTGTTTCAGATTCTGTGTCTCTCTCTCTCTCTCTGACCCTCCCCCGCGCTCTCTCTCTCTCTCTCTCTCTCACAAATAAATAAAATGTTTTAAAAAATTTAAAAGATATGCTTATGAGTATGGCAAGCTTTTAATCATAACTACCAATGCTCAAAGTGTTGTAAAGTAAACTTAGAATGTAAGAAATTGCTTCCTCATGGAGCCAGATCCCCTAAAACCCTTTGAGTCTCCTGGTACTGTCTTTATTTCAGCTCATTTGTACAAAACCTGATCTATAATTTCATAAGTACTTTTTTTTTTATCAGTGACCTCATTTGATTCTCCCAGACACAACTGGGAAGTTATGAGGACATCTATGATTAACACAATTCTAAGGATGAACAGAAAAAGATCAGCTTTAAATATTGCTTTATCTCACAGTGCCTGGGTGGCTCAGTCAGTCAGGTCATGATCTCACAGTTGGTGGGTTCCAGCCCCGCATCGGGCTCTGTGCTGACAGCTCAGAGTCTGGAGCCTGCTTTCAGATTCTGTCTCCCTCTTTCTCTGCCCCTCCCCCACTCATGCTCTGTCTCTCTCTGTCTTTCAAAATAATAAAGATGTTTAAAAATTTTAAATATTGCTTTATTTCTTAAAGCAATATGGGAAACTATTAACAATCATTTTAATCTAGTAGGAGGGTAGACTCTTTCAAAGGCTAGTTCACAATTGTACATAGCAACTTTATTTGTAATAGCAACAGTAAGAAATAATCCAAATATCCATGAACAGAGCAATAGATACACAAATCATGGAATATTATTACCATAGACTACTAAATAGAGGAGGCAACTATTAGAATATACAAGAATATGGGTTCGTCTCAGAATAACTATGTTGAGTGAAAGAATAACTATGTTGGGGAGGGTGAGGCAGAAAGGATGAGAGGGAAGGATTTCAGAGGGGCATGAGTAAACCTTTGGGAGGGATTAATTTGATTGTGGTAATGGTTTCACAGGTGTATAATATCAAACTTACCAAATTGTATACCATCATCATGTGCACTTTGTTCGTGACAATTATATTTCAATGCAAAATTTTTTAAAAAAATGGACAGGACTAGGCGCTTGGCTCAGGGAGCCCTTCTCGAAACTACAAGCCACTGCTGAAAGGAAGCAAGCAGCAGGCCCCACAGAGCAGCCCCAGTTAGGAAGTCATAGATCCTTTTATGCTTCCACAGAAAGGAAAGTCATAGCAGTCTCTTTCAGTCATATTTTACCAAGGGACGAAAGTTCAATGAATTCATACTCCAGGCAGAGAAAGCAGTAACACAAATCCCTTCACATGTAGAGAATGTCTTTGTCAACAAACACCACCTGAAATGGAAAATGAGAAAACTGAATATAGCTTCTAAACTAAATTCATATATACATCCAGAGGAGTCCAAAATATATTTGTCAGTTTGATGACCACAGTTTGATGAGCAAGTAGTGAGTGGTATGGCCAGTGAGTCCAGACTTGAAGTCAAGCAGGACAGGGTTTGGATCCCAGCTCTGCCACCTTCCAATGGACAACTTTCCCTCTCTGTGTGTGTTCCTTTTTTGTAAAATGGGGATTGTGTTGTTGGAAAGATTAAATGAGGCTGCATATAAACTGCCTGGCTCAGACCACCCACTCGGTAAACAGGTGTTTATTTTTCTTGCAACCTGTTCCATGATGAATTGTACCATTCCTACAAGGCTTACTGATTAAAGCAATTTGAAAAACAATCAGTCAACAAAACACCAGTTCCAGTGTCCAGTCTCAGATTAATTACCTTCAGGATTAAATTAATCATTTAATGCTATTCACGCGATGAGAAATCCATTTATAAAATACTTTCTTAAAAAACTTCCTGGCACCAGCACTACCCAAAATGTAAGACGTATAGGATATATTTGTGGCCTCTTTGGGAAGAATATGAAGAAATCAAAGAGTTTACAAAGACCAAAAGTACATACCGTTTGAACTAAGGCTGAAATCCTAATCAGAAACATCCCATAATGCTGTTTATTTCCTGAGATTCATGTGACTCTTAAAATTCCATCCAAATTCTGATGGCAGTTTAATGTGTTTCCTTCAAAGCTCTGGACAAGCATGGAAGACAATGGATAGAAATCTGTGTGTGTGCGTGTGTGTGTGTGTATGTGTGTGTAAAAGAGAGAGAGAGAGAGAGAGAGAGAGAGAGATGAAATGATTCAATGGATATCTTAATAAATTTTATAAAAATTCTTTCTCCCTTGCATGTTCCCATTGCTCCTGGTGAAATGAAGACCGAAGAAAGGAAAAGATGGGTAATTTGGACTTTTCTAATATTTTGAAATATAGTGCCTTTTCCCCCACAGATTTATATACTGATCTTTTATAGGTAATTTTTACATATAAAACCTGGGATAAGCCCATGGCTTTTTATTAGTGTCTTATTTAAATGGGAGTAATTGCTGTAAACAATAAAAGAGAAAAGTTCTACAGAGGTATAGCTAATGAAATATGTATACAGAATTTTGTGATGCTTGAGTTACATGTCTGCCTTTACACATGTTTATTGTTTACTAATTTCTTCTCTACTTTAAACATAGACTCACTTCTATATTTAATTTTATCTCCATGTGTTGTATTGTTTTTCTTAAAGAGACACTGATTTGTATGAGCTTGAGATCCCACAGACTCTGAATCTATTGCTGGATTTATGTCTTCATTTGCTGATGTTAAAATTTAACCATGCTTAAATAATAAATTAGTAAATAAGTAATTATGCAATTACTTTGTAGTAAAAACAAATTCTTAAGTCAAAATTATTATGAGATAAGTATGTAAACATGATTTGATCAGTGAAAGTGTATCCTGTAAAATTCAAAATCTAATTAGAAAAACATAAAAATACCTTTCTCTGAGGCAAGCGTGTTTTAACAATTTCTTAAATGTCATTTGTGATGGGTAATTGTCTGTCTGAATGCACACTTGTACAAGCAGCCAACCTAAGTCTGGAATAAAGCAGAGAAACTAATTTGCTTCTTGGTTCCAAGGTCAGTTTGAATTGGGACAGAGCCCATGATACCGTGGGGAGCTCAGTAATAAGAATCTAGCTTTGGCTCCTATAATTGACTAGTGTAGATTCTAACTGATTGTGTGGCCCAAAGAACTGCCAAGAGTACACATTATCAGTTCCTGTGGCCTTTCAAACACTTTTGCATCCTTTTGTGTGGATTTATGGCATAAATTGAAAGGTAAAACCTGATCCTAGAGGACAGAGCTACAGAGACTCTTACTTCATTTTTATATGCAAAAGGCATTAAATCAATAAATATGATAATAAATATACTTAATCATATAGTACTTCCCTTTCTCTTTTTTCACACCTTTCTTCCAAGATGTTATCTCAAAAGCAGCTTGAGGGAAAAGATTATATTTAATTTAGAAATTTGTTCTTTAATTAAAAAATACTCTTGAAAGAAGCAGAGGAGAAATAACCTTAAAATTGAAGTTTTGACTTGGTTACAATATTACAATGTATAGAATACTGTCCCATTTCTATATCCTATGCTGCTGTTTCACAGACCTTCCTGAAGAAGGTTATTTGTAGAAAAAAAGACAATTCATCCTTCCTGCTGATTAGCACTGCATGACTTTGCTTATAAGACCACTAAAACTACTGGTCAACAATAGCAACTCTTGACAATTAATACTTTTTTATAAGGAATAAAGTAAAAATCCACGATCACTTGATTCAGTTAGTAGCCCCTCTTCAATCTGGCATTCTAAGGACTAAAATATAAGTCAATTGTTCTTCCACATTTCAAATTTCTAATAAACATTTAAACTAGTTTTGAAGTGGGATATTCTTTAAAAGCCCATCAGCAAAAAGGATGAAGCTGTCTTGAACCTTTATTAGCAACACAGTGACTGTCTTTATAAGGCATGTAACAATGGATCTGGGTAGAATGTGTCCTCTGCTGTCTACAGTTCAAGCTCCATTGAGATGCGACTTATGGCCACCTTTAAGAGAGACAGTGCAGAAGCTAAAAGTACAGCAAGTGACCTCCTTTCTTTTGATTCCAACAAAATTGAGAGTGAAGGAGTCCCTCATGGAATGATGGAGGAAGACAAGCAACCAGAAATCTATCTCACAGCTTCAGACCTCAAAAAGCTAATCAGCAGAGCACTAGAGGAAGATAAATCCTTGGATGTGGAAACAATTCAGTTCACTGATGGTCAGTAGGCAGTTTCATAGTTCTGGATTTATCCTCATTTTGACAGAGACACTAAGAGGTGTAGAATGTCTCAGGGTCACTTTATTTTACCTTGGGCCTTATAGAGTCAATCATCTGTGTGACAGGCACATCACATACGGTATCATTTCTCTTTCCTCACTCCAAACTGTGTCTCATTGGATGAGCCTTTGGTGCTACACCACATCAAAAATAGGTCTAAGAGAAGCCCAGAGTTTCAGTTCACTAGTTCAGCCACAGTCATGCAAGGAGTCCAGGTAGAAAGAAGCACCCATGGACAGTTCTGTTCCATTGGCACAACCCAGATTCCTACACCCAGTAAATTGGCTGAGTCCCAGAAGGAAATGGATGCCACATTATTAGAATAGAATAGGATAACATGATGAGAATTTGATAGAGGGACTGTTTATAAAGCCTTGCCCAAGACACAAAGGAATAGGACAGTTCCCTGGGACCAAAAGTAGCAAAGCTCCATTACCACCTCTAGGCATGAAGGATTTGCCTAATAGTCTAAGCCATCCCAAAGCCAGAGAGCAAAAAACCATTGATATAGTCCATATAAGTCAACATTCTAGGGCAGTGAGTAGCAGGGAGAGGAGAGAAGAGTGGATCTAAGAAGGTCAGGAAGATCATCAGGCACACTCAGCATTCTCAGAGGGTATCTGGAGGGACCCAGGAGCCTAGAACTCCTCACTAAGCCCAGCATTCTTGGTATAATAGAGTGACACTAGAAATGATGCTATTTTAGTATGATATGGCATGAAACTGGCATTCTCTGCCAGTTCTATTTCTCTGGTTTAGGCAGTAAAACTCAACACTGGAAAACATCAAAAGGTCTCTTGGGACAACATGCAGGGCAAGGGAATCTCCTTGGCAAGAAAATGGGGGGCTTCAGACTCATCTCAGAGACCATTTGGTACTCTGGTTTATCTCTGTTCAAACTTCTGAGATGCTCTGAGAATCAGGCTTTAAGGTAGAAGTAGAACTCTGGAAATGGCCCTTGGTTCCAGCATTTATTCTAGCTATTTCTTTCTTTGTTAGCTTAATTATATCTTCATCCCCACTGGCCTAGCCAATCAACCTGCTTGCTTGATCCAAATCTATACAATAAAACTAAACATCCTAAAAGTCCATTTAAATAACTGTTCTTATCACATAAACTTACAAAATGAAACCCCCTCTGCATTTGTCTTTCAATTTATTATTCAGATCAGTGACCATTAGTGTATGTGATGCTCATTTATGAATGATTTGCTATACCACTCCTTAAAAACTGATTATTGCCACAAACCTTGTGATTTTTCACCTGCAGAATTTTTGGGGTCATTGTCAAGTTCTGATCCCGACTTCCAGTCGGTGCTGCCCACACTCCTTGCCGATATCACAAAGGTAAATGAGTTTGTTCTTCAAATAGGAACAAAGCCTTCCACAGGGAAAAAAATCAGCTTAAAGACTGAACAGAACAAAATCTCCTTTGCCATGCTAATTTCAATTTTTTTCTGTATGTTA
The DNA here is from genome assembly GCF_008692635.1 of Crocuta crocuta. NCBI lineage: Eukaryota > Metazoa > Chordata > Mammalia > Carnivora > Hyaenidae > Crocuta > Crocuta crocuta. Next base: position 1,992,828 of record NW_027527569.1, read on the forward strand.
CAGGCAGTAGTTGGTTGCCACTTTTATTTTCTGTGTTAATAGGATACAACTTACATTTCAAATACCCAGAAATTCAAAATTCTGTTCAATGTAGTTAGATCTTTGTTTCAATTAGTGTCAGGATTTGGTGTTTTAATAAAACAAACACATGTTCATGAACTGAAAAGAATACTTAAACAAGAATATATAATTTAATTTTGACTTTCAGAAATAAATATAAACATAAGTTTACTTTATAAGTTTGTTCTTATAAGGCCTTAAGGTCTTATCTATGTTTATTTGTGAGGGTTTCACAAGTATAATGTCTTCAAAGGTAAAAATAATAAATTCTGTAATAACTTTTGTATTTCATTTAAAGCTATGTCCATTTAATTTATGCCAAAAGTTATCAGTGGAGTATTGATAAATGGAAGTGCTGACTAAGCTCTATTCCCTCTTTAAATGAAGGAATTCATAAATTTAAACATGATGGGCAATTCATCATATTTCAGCTATTAGTTAACCCTACCTAGGCAGATTCAGTTAGTCAAGAAGGCAACTGATCATATTTTAACACTGTATCAATGCATGTTTTCCTTTCTATATCACATCCTATATCAGAATCCATAGTAGGTTCAAATCAATTATAAAATGATTTGCTTATATTTAAATGAAGGGAAAAATAGAGTGTAGTCTTCCCACATACAGGGAAATGTCACTTCTCAACATCTGTCTTTCTAAATTTATTCTTTAGGATGCTACTTTGAGTCCAAAACTTCCTGTTGATCAATCCAGGCTTGAGGCAGTGGATAGAACAGGACACAGTACACCTGGTGAGTTGTTGTTGTTTTTTTTTTTTTTTTTTACCACAAAGTCTATGTTAGCTAACAACTTCCTCTTTGAGGAATCCATCTATGACACTTCCTCCAAGACTAGTGATAAAGTCATCCTTGACCCAGGACAAGGTTTCCTCACACCAGCGTTTCAGCAGAAGAGCAATCCATTTAACCTCTTCTGTCAGTGTCCTTCCCTCAGCTCTAGGTAGGCCCTGGGCCTGCAAAGAGCACTGACACCACTTTCCTGATAGATCTGGTGAAAGAAACTGAAGTAAAAGCAGTACCAAATGCTACCCACACAGACCAGCCATATCTGTGAGGCTTCAAAACTAAAAATTCACCAGGTCAAGGTGGATCATAAGACAGAAGTCCATAGCAAGGGGCTATGGCAACGGTTGATTGGGCTTTTACAATCAATATATGTCCTCTCTTCACCACATACGGCCTGACCATTCATACTGTCTGTTCTTCTGTGTGGTTTCTTTCATGCCAGTTCGCTCATATGTAATTGATAAGTAAGGATGTCAGTAAACATTGAAATCCTCTTGGTTCACTTTTGAATTCCAAAAATGTTTATTTTTGAGACAATAGAGTTAAGCTTTATCACAGTTAAAGAAAAATTTTTAGCAATTTATGAAGACCTTAAGAAAAAAAAATGAAAATTCTGCAGCAGAGTCTTCTTTAGTGCAAGAAGGTGCTGATATAGTGGCTTCAGGAACCCTTATGTTTTCCGCTTTATACGGCTCTATGTTGAAACTGTAGGTAAAAATGTCTTTAAGGAAACATGAACCCCAGGTTATAAGGTTGATGAGGATGCACTGTGGTTCTAAGTGCAAATGACGGTGAAGATTTGTTATTGTTTATATTTTTAAATTTTTTCTATTAAAAAATTTTTTTATTCAAGTATAATTAACAAGTTAGTCTCAGGTGTACAGTATAATGATCCAACAATTCTATATACTTCTCAGTGCTCAATAATATAAGTGTACTCTTAATCTGCTCTATTTCACCCATTCCCCCCAAGCACCTACCATCTGGCAACCTATAGTTTTTTCTCTGTGCTTAAGAGTCTGGTTTTTTTGTTAGTCTCCTTTTTCCTTTGTTCATTTGTTGTTTCTTATGTTCCACATATAAGCTAAATCATGTGGTATTTGTCTTGCTCTTATTTATTTAACTTAGCGTTATACCCTCTAGGTCCATATATGTTAGTGCAAATGGCAAGATTTCATTCTTTTTTATGACTGAGTAATATTCCATTGTATATATCTCCTTTATACATTCATCTATCCAAGGATAGTTGGGTTGTTTCCATATCTTGGCTATTGTAAATAATGCTGCAGTAATCATGGGGGTACATATATCTTTTCAAATTCTTGAAATTTTCATTTTCTTTTGGTAAATACCCAATAGTGTAACTACTGGATCATATGGTAATTTTATTTTTAATTTTTTGAGGAAACTTTATACTGTTTTCCACATAGCTGAATAAGTTTACATTCCTACCAAAAGAGTATGACGGTTACTTTTTTTCCACATCCCTGCCAATACTTATTAATGCTTGTGTTTTTTATTTTAGCCATCCTGACAAGTAGTCAGGTGGTATCTCATGGTGGTTTTAATGTGCATTTCCCTGATGAGTAGTGATATTGAGCATCCTGTCTTGTATCTATTAGCCACCTGTATGTTTTCTTTGGAAAAATGCCTATTCAGGTCCTCTGCCCATTTTTTAATTGGATTATTTGCTTTTTGGTGTTGAGTTGTATAAGCCTTTATATATGTTAGTTATTAACCCCCTATCAGATCTATCATTTACATATATCTTCCCCATTTGGTGGGCTACCTTTTTGTTTTGTTGATGGTTTCCTTCATTGTGCAAAAGCTTTTTATTTTGGTTTGGTCCTAGTAGTTTAATTTTGCTTTTGCTTTTGTTTCCCTTGCCAGAGGAGACTTATCGGAAAAAATGTTTCTATAGCTGATGTCAAATTATTATATTATGACTGATGTTTTTAATAGGATTGTTACTGTTTTAGTTAGGACTCTCTTTACAAAATTCTACAGGTTTTGAGTGATCTACCTCAATCTTATTTTCCTAATAAACATGCCATGTGTAATTAGTATGAAATTTTGTGAAATACAAGGTTTTTCACAAATACATATATGGCATGCAAGAAGAAGCACCCATACAGATTGTATTTGGCTTACATGATTACCAGTGAATAAGTGTTAACTGCATGATCCAATTACTTATTGCTGCATTATAAACGATCCCCAAAGTTTGTGGCTTAAAACAGTAATCATTTATTTTGCTCATAAATCTGAAATGTGGGCAGGGATCTGCTGGGACAACCCTTCTGGGCCCCATTTGTGTCAACTAAAATATCTCAAGCTAACGGGTATTGAACATCTTTTTCCAAGTTGGTTCACTCACATGACTGGCCAATCAGTACTCAACCACAGCTCTTGGCTGGTTGGTGGGGCGTGGAGTGGGACTCATTTTTTCTCTATGTAGGCCTCTTCAACAGGGCTGCTTGGACATCCTTAAGGCTTGGCAGCATGGGTTCAAAGACTCAATATTGCAAGAGGCAGAAGGTAGAAGCTGCCAATCTCTTGCCTACTCAGAATCAGTGTCACTGCATCCAATTCTAATGGCTAGACAGCCATAGAGCTCATCTCCATTCAGGAAGAGGGAGCATAGACCTTATCTGTTGATGGGAGAAGTTTCAAAAACCTTATGGCCATTTATGAACAACTGCAATCCATATCAACCACTATTTTGACTTTCAAATTATTTAAAAGTTGGTTGTGTAAGACAAAACAAACCTTTTTGTTTGTGATAGTAAATGCTCACTGGATTCCTTTCTTTCATTGTGATATCATAAAACCTTATTAAAGATCAGCATTTCAGGTAGATTAATAAAAATGACACTGTATGATGAGTGTGTTATTGTATTTGCAAAATTGCTTTACTGTTCTCATTATATTTATATATTCCTTCCACTCATGGTTATAGTTTAGAACACTAAAGCGGGAAGGAATCTTAGACATAATCTAGTTCAGCTACTGTGCTTTGTGGATAAGAAAGTCAAGACTAGAAATGCGAGGTGCTTGCTCAAGGTCACACTATAGCTGGTCGCAAAGCCAGAACTGTCAGTCAGGGTTTGTCTGCCTACTAAATTATGTTTGGCTTAAGTACCCCTCATTAAAAAAAATATTCCCTCAAATTTGCTTTGCCTTTCAACCAGAGCTTCTTTTCTCTCAATGTCACTACACTGCCAGTTTTTTTTTTTTTTAAAGTTTCACCTCTAACCACACATTACAGGGACACAACTTCCACAAAAATCACTGATGGCTTCCTAATTAATCAATTTAGCAGCCTCATTTCCATCTTTAATTTACTTGATATTTCTGGCAAGGACTTCTGTTGACCACTCCCTTCCTAAAACTTTTTCTTCATTTGGCTTCGACAAAATGATTTCTTGGTTCTTCTCATATTTTCTGATTCCTCCTCCTCGACCTCCTGCACTGTGGCTTATTATTAGAATTTTTTACACATGGGGGAGGGGCAGAGAGAGAGAGAGAGAGAAAGAGAGAGAGAGAGAGAGAGAGAGAGAATCCCAAGCAGACCCCATGCTCTCAGCACAGAGCCAGACATGGGGCTTGATCTCATGAACCCATGAGATTATGACTGAGCCAAAATCAAGAGCCAGACAATCAACTAAGGGGTGCCTGGGTGGCTCAGTCGGTTAAGCATCCGACTTCAGCTCAGGTCATGATCTCATGGTTCATGGGTTCGAGGCCCCCCGTCGGGCTCTGTGCTGACAGCTAGCTCAGAGACTGGAGCCTCCTCCGGATTCTGTGTATCCCTCTCTCTCTGAGCCTCCCCCACATGCTCTGTCTCTCTTGTCTCTCAAGAATGAATAAACGTTAAAAAAATTTTTTTTAATTATGGAAGAAAAGATAAAGCAAAAAAAACCCCCAAAACTCAGAATAACTCTTTTGGAGTAATAAAACAATTTTGGATGGTGTTTTGTACAACATTGTGAATTTACAAATTCATGATTACTGAATTGTTCACTTTAAAATTTTATGTTATTTTTCTTTTTTCTTTAAACATGTATTCATTTTTGAGAGACAAAAAGAGATAGAGTGTGAGTGGGGGAGGGGCAGCGAGAGGGAGACACAGAATCAGAAACAGGCTCCAGACTCTGAGCTGTCAGCACAGAGCCCAAGGTGGAACTTGAACTCACAGAAGATGAGATCATGACCTGAGTTGAAGTCAGACGCTGAACCAACTGATCCACCCATGCGTCCCCAAAATTTTATGTTTTTTTCACCTCAATAATTTTTTCTTAGTTTATTATCAAGTTGGTTTTCATATAACACCCAGTGCTCATCCCAACAAGTGCCCTCCCCCATTGCCCATCACCCCCCTTCCCCTCTTCCCCACCCCGATCAGCCCTCAGTTTGTTCTCAGCATTCAAGAGTCTCTTATGGTTTGCCTCCCTCTCTCTCCCCAACTATTTTCCCCCTTCTTCTCCCCCGTGGTTCTCCGTTAAGTCCTCCTAATCCTCCTATACGTGCAAACATATGGTATCTGTCCTTCTCTGCCTGACTTTTTTCACTCAGCATAACACCCTCAAGTTCCATCCATGTTGCTACACATGGCCAGATTTCATTCTTTCTCATTGCCATGTAGTATTCCATCGTATAGATAAACCACATCTTCTTTATCCATTCATCAGTTGATGGATTCTTAGGTTCTTTCCATGTTTTGGCTATTGTTGAGAGTGCTGCTATGAACATTGGGGTCCATGTGCCCCTATGCATCAGCACTCCTATATCGCTTGAGTAATTTCCTAGCAGTGCTATTGCTGAGTCATAGGGGGGTTCTATTGTTAATTTTTTGAGGAACCCCCACACTGTTTTCCAGAGGGGCTGCATGAGTTTACATTCCTACCAGCAGTATAGGAGGTTTCCCATTTCTCCACATCCTCGTCAGCATCTATAGTTTCCTGATTTGTTCACTTTAGCCACTCTGACTGGTGTGAGGTGGTATCTCAGTGTGGTTTTGATTTGTTATTTCCCTGATGATGTTCACCTCAATAATTTAAAAAAAATCAGATGACTCTGTAGGGAAAATTGTATACAAAATAACCATTAAAGTTCTATAAGTTTGCTTTGGATAGCTCACGAATTTGCCTCTGAGTTTCTTAGCACTTCTTTCACTGGAGATGCATAATGAATTCCAAAGCCCAGTTCATTACAGCAGTTCTATGAGGGGCTAGGTGCTGATAGTCTGCCTTAATTCAAGGATTGATTTCAGAGTATCTAGAGGAATAAATGTGCTGCATAACTTTTAGTCAATGTCCCATAAATAAAAATTATATCTCATAACTCAGCTTTTGATTAGTATTGACCAAGAAGCACTTCATTTGCTGACATGGGCCTAGAGTGCAAATATTCTATGTTGCCAATTAAAGGCAGACCCATATGCTTTCATAATCAGCTCAGCTGGGGAGAGAAATGCCATGCCTTAGTGAAAAATGAAGACTCTCACTAAGAAGTATCCTGATAAAAAGGCATTTCACTTATATACACAGAAATGGGGAGGGGGTGGGAGATGAGCACCGTAGACAAGACCAAAGCTTCCCTCCCTCATAAGGCAGTTCTGAGTCTTTTCCATGCATGTAAAGTGACAACTAGGACTCCAAAATTCTGAACCATGGTATTACTGAGATAATTTTAGCTTGGAAAATTTTTAAGGTTAATGTCACCAAACGCCCACCAAGCCATTAAAATCTCAATAAAACACTCATAGAAATCTCTCAGTTTAAGCAGTTTGATTCAGTAGTTAATCCCTTGAGATAAAGTACTTGCAAAATATGCCTCTAGAGCACTAAATGAGTTGTTATCTTCTATAAAATTCTGAGATCTTTTATTATTAACATATTTTAGGGTAGTTGGTTCTAAGCCATTTTTTCTTACAGAGCCAATTAAGTGTTAAGATCAATTAAGATCCAATTTCATAAAAATGAGAGTGTAAAGTATCAGAGAAGCTCAATATCCTGTCTTCTTCATAACATGCATCCAACTTGTTCAAAAATTTTATTGGGGTACCTGGGTGGCTCAGTTGTTTAATTGTCTGACTTTGGCTCGGGTCATGATCTCACAGTTCGTGGGTTCAAGCCCTGCATCTAGCTCTGTGCTGACAGGTTAGAGCCTGAAGCCTGCTTCAGATTCTGTGTCTCCCTCTCTTTCTCTGCCCCTCTCTTGCTGTGCCCCTTCTTTCTCTCTCTCAAAAATAAATAAACATTTAAAATAAATTTATCAACATATTTTAAGTTTATTTATTTTTTGAGAGAGACAGAGAGAGTGCCAGCAGGGAAGGGGCAAAGAGAGAGGGAGTGAGAGAGAATCCTAAGCACACTCCGCGATGTCAACACAGAGCCCAATGTGGGCCTCAAACCCATAAAACTGTGAGATCATGACCTGAGGTGAAATTAAGAGTCAGATGCTTAACCGACTGAGCCACCCAGGCACCCCAATTTCATAACCTTTTTGTGGTTTGGTGTGGTTTCATTTGTTTTAGATGTGTGTAGGCAGCAATGCTTTTTTCATTTCACTCATTAGAATGATCATCTGGTCTATCTCTCCAGTGTTCTCTCTCCCAAGTTACACTATTCTCATTTGCTGGACATTCCATTTAAGTTGTAAGCCAGATCCCTTAATAAATTGCAATATTTTAAATGCTGAAGAAACAAACTTCAGGCAGAGCTATTCTGCTATTGGACATTGTTTTGTCTTTTATTTCACTGTATTAGTCTGGATTCTCCAGAGGAATATAATCAATAGGAGATTTATATCAATATCTATATCTGATTAATATCAGGAATTCACTCATGCGGTTATGGAGGCTAAGAAGTCCCAAGATGTACAGTGAGCAAGCTGGAGACCCAGGGGAGCCAATGGCATGAGGTCCAGGCTGAGTTGAAGTCCAGAGGCAGGAAAACCAGTGCCCCAGCTCAAACACAGTCCAGCAAAGAAGAGAATTCTCCCTTACTTAGCCTTTTGTCCCTGTTCAGACCTCCCACTGAGTAGATGAGACCCGTATTAGGGAGGGCAATCTGCTTTACTCCATCTACGTGTTCAAATGTTAATTGCATCCAGCAATGTCCTCACAAACATACCCAGAATAATCTATAACCAAATATCTAGGCACCCCATGGCCCAGTCAAGTTGATACATAAAATTGGCTATCGCATCCCATGTAGGTAATAACATAAAATCATCACACATTTGTAAATTTTCTTAATCTCACACTCAGCATTTGACTCCTTTGTCAGCAGTCAGTGGAATGAGCTAAACTGAATGAACTCAACAGAGAACACAGCTGCTAATGTTCCACGAGGTTAAGGATTCGGTCTGTCTCTACTTTTTGCAATATCATCAGTGTCTGGCCAGGTGCTTGGCACATACTAGGCAAGTGATTAATATATGCTGATTGACTGAAGGAATAAATGAATGAATTTGTATCATAGTGCCTCCATGGAAGTCAGAATCGATAGGAATAATTTGATTATTTCCCTTTTTGCCCTACCTACTAAGAAGCTCCGAGAGAGCCAATTCAATGACCCAAAAACAGTAGTCTGCTGTCTATTCTGTTCACACCACCTGCCACTGCCAAAATATGCCCTCCATATTCATGCTTTTGTGACTTTGCACAAATTATTTTCTCTCATGCCTATAATTCGCTTCCATTCTTTTAGCCTGATGATCTCCTACTTATGCTTTAAGTTCCAGCTAATATGCCACCTCTTCTGTAAAGCTTTCCCAACTGCTCCCTGAAAAGACTCATAATTACCATCTGTTCCCTGACTCCATAATGAAAAAGTATATATAGTGCCATCAAATATTTACCACTCGGTATTGAAATTACATCTATGCATGTGTGATATCCCTCCAAGACTGAATTCCTGAAATGAAAGAACATGTTTAAAAAAAGAATCCTGGGGCACCTGAGTGGGGGCTCAGTTAGTTGTGCTACTGACTCTTGATTTTGGCTCAGGTCATGATCTCATGGTTCCTGGTTCAAGCCCTACATTAGGCTCCATGCTGACAGTGTGGAGCCTGCTTGGGATTCTCTCTCTTTCCCGCTCTCTCCGCCCCTCCCCTGCTTCTCTCTCTGTCTCTCTCTCTCTCCCCCCCCCGCTTCCTCCCAAAATAAATGAATAAACTTTTTAAAAAATCCTGCACAGAACACAGTGTCTGGTGCATGATTGGGGTTTCATAACTATGCATTATTGTTGTTGAGCCTAATGAACCTATCTATCACTGTTTTTAGACTGTAAACTCCTAGAAGATATGCCCCACTCTGCGTCAGTCCTCACACAGCTCAAGACAACCTGACATGTAAGGTGATGCAAGGTGATAGTCCTCCCAGAGAAATACTTTTATCAAAATAAGAGTCCTGAAGAACTTTAAACAGCCCCACCACATATGATATATTAACTACCACACTGATTAATGTGTAGGTATGAAGTGAAAGAAATATGTAAGCCAAAAACTTTTCATATCCTAACTCTTAATCGTGAAGGCCTGGCAAAGATGTTATTTAAATCATTCCCCTTGAGGATGAAAAGATATTGGTAAGACTTGGAAAGATTTCTAAGAAAAACTCAGCTGAACTTTAAACCACTGTGGTCAATATTTTTGCCTTTTCTTCCTTGTATGTGTAAATTGAAGATCAAACAGTAAGTTTCCGTAATGGGAATATGCTGCTGATAAAAATTATTCAGAGGGATCCAGGAGGAAAATGCCATCTGAAGGAAGGACGGAATAGCCAGTCAGCATTACTCTTTGTCCATGAATGCAATCTTCACAGTTCCCGGGGAAAGATCAACAGTGAACTGAAGTCCTTCCAACTCTCAAATCTGGTCATTCTAGACTTAACCTAGATGGCAAGTGAGATAGCACTGTCCTTCAAAACTTAAGTTTGGGAAGTTCAGTGCCCTAAATTCGGCAATTCCCTGACTTTGTGCCCTCTGTGGATTTCACATTACCCCCGTGCTGCACCATGCTGGTCAGCCCTCTATTCTCTCAAAACTCCCTCAGTGACCATTCCTTTTCCAGGCTCTTCCCAACTCCCTCATCAAATTATGAATCTATTGCTTTGTGCAGAGCAGTAGTCTGTTTAATCTCTTTCTAACATTTTACTGAACTGAGACCACATGTTTCTAAGATCAATTTTGCCAGTCCTGCAAGAGCAAAAGCAGGCAGAAGCAGCTGTCATTAGAAATTGCATCTTTTCGGGCTCCTGGGGGCTCAGTCGGTTTTGCATCCGACTTTGGCTCAGGTCACGATCTCATGATTTGTGAGTTTGGTTCATGAGTCTAAGCCCCACATCAGGCTTGCTGCAGTCAGCGCAGAGCCCTCTTCTGATCCTCTGTCCCTCTCTCTCTCTTTGCCCCGCCCCACCTCTCTCTGTCTCAAAAATAAATAAAACATTTAAAAAATTTTTCATCTTTCCCTTCCTTCCACCCTTGCAGTCATCACTTGAACATACTCACTCACATATTCAGAGGATGCGTACCAAGCAGTGTTCAGTAACTCTCAGCAACTTCATCTCATCTTACTGCTACCATTTCTACTTCTACTTTCTACTTCTTTCCTCCTTCCTCAGGGGAGCTCTCTTTTTCCTCCATAGCACTTAAGTTCATTCTCTTGTTTTACCTCATTTAGCACTGGTACACACTGGTTTTTTTTCCCCAAGGCTCCATATAGATTCCCTGCATATCTTTAGATGAGAGACTGGCCCATCACAGATGAGCTGCAGGGGCACTATAGGCTACAGATCCAAGCCAACTCTTCATGTGCCAGTAAACCAGAGTGAAAAGATTTCAACAAGTCCACCTAGTTAGTAGTGGCTCTCTGGGAGGCTGTGCTTATTTTATTCATTTAACAAGTATTTATGTTGTGTTTATTAGGTACAGGGGATAAAATGGTAGATAAAGCTTACACTTCATGACTGTCATGGCTTGAGTCTCCCACAAAACAGATCCTGAGATGAGGATTTGAATATAAGGAGGTGTTTTGGAGATGATCCTAGGAAACCCAGTAAAGGAACAGGGAAGTAAAATAAGAAAGCGAGGGGCGCCTGGGTGGCTCAGTCGGTTAAGGGTCCGACTTAGGCTCAGGTCATAATCTCCCTGTTCGTGGGTTCACATCGGGCTCTGTGCTGGCAGCTCAGAGCCTGGAGCCTGTTTCGGATTCTGTGTGTCCCTCTCTCTCTGCCTCTTTCCCACTCATGCTCTGTCTCTCTCTGTCTCAAAATTTATAAAAAAAATTTTTTAATAAAAAAATAAAAGAAGAAAGGGAAGGAAACCAATATAGGCAATTAGCCCTATGACCGCTGGAGCTCATCAGTGGTGTGCTGGTAAATTTTTAATAACCATTCCTGAAAAAGGGGGGCAGGGATATATATGCATACAAAAATTTATTACAAAATTTGGCTGATACAAAAGATACTATGTAGAGGTGCCTGGGTGGTTCAGTCGGTTGTGTCCAACTCTTTGGCTCAGGTCATGATCACACGGTTCATGAGATCGAGCCCCATGTCGAGGTCTGTGTGCCCACAGCGAGGAGGTTACTTGGAATTCTCTCTCTCTCCCTCTCTCTCTCTGTCCCTCCCTCACTCATCCTGTGTGCATTCTCTCTGTCTTTCAAAATAAATTAATCAACTTAAAAAAAATGAAGGATGCACAATTTATAAATTATACACACACACACACACACACGTTATTATCAATGCTAAAGAGCCAAGTGATTTTCCCAAGAAAATAATATTTAAAAAGAGATCTGAATGACAGCAAGACAAAAACAAAACTTGGGGAGGGCTGGTTTTGGGCTGAGGGGAGCAGGCGAAGCTAGAAGTAGCATGACAAATTGAAGGAAAGCCAAGCCAACGTAGCTAGAGCACAAGGAGTTGGAGAGAGTTAGAAAACAGCAAAGCTTGAAAAACGCAGAGCTTTATAAGCCCTGTTAATAATCATTAAAGGGTTGTAAGCAAAAGAAGGATACATCAAATCTGAGTTTAAATAGATCTTACTGCATTGTGGAGAATTGGCTGGAGGTGGGAAAAAGCAAGCAATCAGTTAGAAGAGTCTTAACAACAATCTGGGCTAGAAATGTTGATAGCTTGGACTTGGGTGATAGAAGGGAAGATGAACAAAAGTAAATTGATTGAGTGATATTTAAGTGGTAAAACCATTATGAAGAATTCTGAAGCCATGAATAGGTTCAGCAAGAAAGCCTGACCTGATTAATGAGCAGTGTCTGCTACAGGCTCATCAGTGGGAAGTGGTTATGTATGTGTCTGCAGTGTCTGTGAGGAGGCTAGTGAACTCTCAGGTGTCCAAATATTTCCTTCCTGTTACCACTTTATGGTCACGGGACTAGTGAGCACATCCTTAGATATGCCAACCTTTGCTGGTTCTCAGATCCTTGACGTGGTCACTTTTATCACTTCCATCCATTTTTGTTGGCTTACATTTACATAAAGAGGAAGATTGATAACTATCCATTATTGGCAATTCTTTTGGTCAATCTGTCAAGTATTTTACAGAGGCAATAGAAGGCCAATAAATATAGGAAACTGTGCTGCATAAATAAGTGAATATAATGATTCATAGAGACTTAGGAATTCTCTTTATGACCTGCTTTAGGAAACTATTTCTGGGATTACTTTGTTTTTTTAAATTTTTTTGTTTTATTTATTTTTGAGACAGTGACAGAGCACGAGTGGGGGAGGGGCAGAGAAAGAGGGAGACACAGAATCTGAAGCAGGCTCCAGGCTCTGAGCTGGCAGCACAGAGCCCAGCGTGGGGCTGGAACCCACCAACCGCCAGATTATGACCTGAGCGAAAGTCAGACACTTAACCGACTGAGCCTCCCAGGTGCCCCCCAATTACTTGAAATCTATAGAGCTAGTAGCATCTATGTGGACTTGATCCACGTATCTATCCCACTTTAAAGGTTTCATTCCGACAACCATGTGGATTTTGTTTGTTTAATTTCAGTTTTTGGTATCTGTCGTATTCATTTTTGGTTTAGCATCTGCCGTGTCACTTCTCGTTTCTTGGAGTGGCCACTAGCGTCCTGCAGTTGTATTTGTACTTCACTCGGTGTAGCTGCAATGCCAGGACCGCACCAGTGCCGGAAAACCAGCATGCAGCAGCTCTTGGCTCAGCAAGGAGTGTGACCCGCACGATGGAGCACCATGGCCCCTTCACAGATTATCTGGATGCAGTCTTGTTTCTGTTTCCTTTCACACCTGGTGGCACTGAAACAATGAGAACAAACTTGTTGAGCCCTGGTCCCTGGATAATCCTTCAGTAGAAAACAGCTCTAATGACTAGGAGAATGTCTCTGCATAAATAAGCCCTGAAATGAATTTCACAATGAAGCCATTGTGACAACTTTAACAGAAATTTTAACTTAAAAACCTATCACTCCATTATTACATGTGGACAATAGAGAAAGTTTTCAGGAAGAAAAGTAAGACAAAAAGAAATTAAGGTGACAATGCACGGGGAAAATATTTTAGGAAATGCATCACCATCGATAGCACCATGCTATCATTAGGATAAGAATGCACGGCCACATATGTCTGCAATGTTTCCAAGACCTAGATTTAGGGGTAAATTAAGATTTCATATTGAACAACTCTTAATTACAGCAGTACCAGGACTTCAGCATGGTTGTCCAATAAGCAGAGAGAATAGCTCCGAAGAAGATTAAGTTCACACTAGATGACAGTGCACTTTACATTATTTTCTTTTTGTTTTGAATGGTTTATATATTTTTTGAGGGAGAGAGAGCTTGTGAGCGCATGTGCAAGAGGGGGAGGGGAAGAGAGAAAGGGGGACAGAGGATCCGAAGTGAGCTCTGTGCTGACAGGCTGATAGCAACGAGCCTGATGTGGGTTTCGAGCTCACCAACTGCGAGATCATGACCCTAGCTAGAGTCAACCACTCAACCAATTGAACCACACATGTGCCCCTCCATTATTTTCTTTATGCAAGACCTACATATATGAGATAGGAACAGTGTAAGATTTTACGTATAACGTATAAAGACTACTTAAAATGTTTTTCTGGATGAAGCTTATGTGTATAACTGTCTTAGATCACAAGAGAAGAAAATCAGTGACAAGCAGAAGCGTCAAAGGAGGCACATACCCCAAAGGGAGCATAGGGTTCTGCCAAAGAAAAGGGACATGACCTTCCAAGTAGAATAAGTTTCATGAGAAAAAAACGCAGAGGTTGGGGTATGATACAGAGAAATATACAGGTTATGGATAAGGATATGGATAAGCAGGGCCTTAAAAGTCAGAAAAAAAGTTTCTTCTGAGTTCTCCGGAAATAAAGGGGAATGATGAAAATGAGGCTTAGGAAAGTTAGTCTGGCCACAGTTTGGTGGATGAAAAGTAGTGAGGGATTTTGTCCCATATCTGATGTATAGCTTCAGGGCCATGGTAGAGTGGAAGAAAAAAGAGAAACAAAAGATTTTATTTAAAATTAAAATAAAGTTTAAACGTAACATAGCATTACATAACATAACATTAAGCAGGTATTACTTGAGATACTGATGGGTAGAGGAGAAGAATGGGTTGAAGGGTCTGGATCACCACAGGGTTGAGCACCTCTGTGGTCATCCATGTTCTACACGAGATACCAAATTTCTTCCCACCTTAGAATTTAAAGCCTAATAGAACACAAGACCAACGTGTCTCTGTATGTGTTCTCTCTGTCTCTTTCTCCCCTCTCCTTTCCTTCTTCTCTTTCTCTCTTTGAAAAATCAGTACAAGTCAGGGAAAGGGAGTTTTCTAATATGTATTAGGAAGCCCCAACTTAAGTGATTAGAATTTTACATAGAGGTAAATTGAACTTTACATACAGGTAAGTCAAATGTTCAAGTGTTCATTACGGTATTAGTCAGGGTTCTCCAGAGAAACAGAACCAGTAGGGGTGTGTGTGTGTGTGTGTGTGTGTGTGTGTGTGTGTGTAGACAGAGAGAGACAGTGAGACTGAGATTTATTTTAGGGGATTGACTTAGGCAGTTATGGAGGCTGGCAAGTCTAAATATGCAGGATAGATAGACAGGCTAGCAACCCAGGGAAGAAGTCAGTTTGCAGAACTTCCATTTCCTCTGAGAAGGACAGATTTTTTGTCATTTGGTTATTTTTAAAATGTTTTTAATGTTTATTTATTTTGAGAGAGACAGAAACAGAGACAGAGTGTGAGTGGGGAAGGGGCAGAGTAAGAATCTGAAGCAGGCTCCAGGCTCTGAGCTCCCAGCACAGAGCCAGATGCGGGGCTCAAACTCACAGACCGTGAGATCATGACCTGTGCTGAAATCAGATGCTTAACCGACTGAGCCAGCCAGGCTCCCCAGTCTTTTGGTTATTTTTAATTAAGACCTTGAACTGATTGAGTGAAGCCTACACACAGTAGAGAGGGAAATCTGCTTTGCCCAGAGTCTACTGATTGAAATGTTAATTCCATCTAAAAAATATCTTCACAGAAACATCTAGAATAATGTTTGACCAAATATCTGGGTATTATGCCTAGCCAGCTTGATGCATAAAATTAATCACAGTATGTCTTGAATGAGCTCCACATAGTAGGATAAAAAAACAGAGGGTGCTTCATACATTAGGTCAGCAGAAAAAATTGCAAAGCCAGAACTAGAACTGGTAGAATCAGGTCATAATTGGACAATTCATCTGGTACCAGGGGAAAACAGGTGACCTGATGGAATACTCTTAATCATAATGGAAAAGGTGTATGTCAATAGTGATAATGGGTAGTCGGTATTTGCAGAATTGAAAGGAGCCCCTGATAGAAGAAGAAGGGACAAGAAATACACGCCTAGCAATGGAATGAGACTAAAGGGAAAGCTGTCCAGAAGAAAGCCATGACAGGAGAGGTACAGGGTGTCAAGGCTAGGCGGGCAGGGTGGCATGTAATCAATTCCACAGTCACTCATTCCCACCATGTATCCCTTCCCAACTTACTGGGATATGATGCATTCATAGCTACAAGGATCTCGGTACTCTTATCTGCCCTCACACAAAGTGATAGAACCAGGGAGGGAAGTCCCCTCTTTTGTCCACCTTTACAGAGAATATGAAGCACCAGTCATGAAAATGATTTGAGGCCAGACAGTAACCAGGAGCAGACAAAGTCACTTTTGAGACACTTTTGGGAAGGAATGTCACCTTGGATCCTATTGTGGAGAATCACAGGTTTACCATATAATCAGCCCTTCAATCAAAGAAACAGCTCTCACACTGAAGGAAAGTAACATCTCTAGCAATCTTAAAGTAGAAATAGGAATGGCATTTTAAGGGGATTGGAAGACATGGGTAGAAACTCCCATGAATAATCTCTTGTAGTTTTTCAGTTTTAAGGAGAGTGCCTGGGTGGCTCAGTCGGTTGAGCATCTGACTCTTGGTTTTGACTCAGGTCATGATCTCACAGTTCATGAGTCTGAGCTCATTGGGCCCTGTGCCATCAACGAGGAACCTGCTTGGGATTCTCTCTCTCCCTCTTTCTCTGCACCTCCTGCACTTGTTCTCTCTCTCAAAATAAATAAATAAACTTAATTAAAAAAAAAGAAGATGAAACTGCATTTCTAAAGGTGTCAGTAGATTACAAGTTAGGTGCCGTGGTCAGTTTATAGAAGGGGGTCTACACAGGCAGCTGAGCAGACTTTGCAATTGTCATACAGTTCTGCTCAAAGTGACAGGGCCCATCCTCCATCTGACCTTAAAAATGTAAAAGTCAGGAAAATGCGATCCTGATCTTTAAATAGATC
>NW_027527569.1:2010012-2095505 GCF_008692635.1 Crocuta crocuta
CAAGAGATAACGGATTTTTCTACCTCTATTTTTATTGCTTGGCAATGATAAAGGTAGAAAAATAACAACTCTCCATTGCTAGTTGGCAAGTTCTTTATATTGTCAGGTTAGGTGGAATCCTTGCCAGAGCATGCATATGAGATTTATTCTATTTGGAATGTTGAAACCAGTGCTAATCCACAGAAATTTAATAAAATGCTTACTACATAGCATCCAAAGTCAGCATTTACAAAACTGACCAAACTTTATTTATAGAGATGGGAACAAATTGAAAAGCATTTGCAGAAAGTGAAAGAAATACATCTATTTGTATTTATCTATCTGTTTGTTTGTTTTGAATAACCATATATTTAGAGTTTAGGAAAATTTATCTCTAGATTCTCCATCCAGACCTTCATTGTGTAGGATGACACATTACCTGTTGATCAGAGTCTCTACATGAGAGTTAGCCATAATTTTCATCTGGTCTTTCAGTGGCACACATGTGACATTTTTTTAATGATCTTTCGGGGAATTTCTTCAACTTTGAAAACCAGAGTGACTCAAGGGTACTAAGCAAATGATGTGTGCCACTTCTCATTTTAAGCATATTTTGAATGTTGCACTTAAAAAGAGGTGGTTACAGTACCTATAATGCTTTACAGTATTCAAGGCACAGAGCAAAAAATATTATAGCTGCTAGGAATGAGCAGTGGAGAGGAAGAGGAAGGCCAGGAGAAGGAAAATAAGATAGGAAGTATACACTTGGAGCATCTGGGTGGCTCGGTCAGTTAAGCGTCTGACTCTTGGCTTCGGTTAAGGTCATGATCTCATGGTTCCTGTGATCGAGCTCCACATGGGAACTCTCTCAGCTCAGAGCCTGCTTGGGATTCTCTCTCTCTCTCTCTCTCTCTGTCTCCCTGCACCTCCCCTGTTTGCTTGCTCTCTCTCTCAAACTAAATAAATAAACATTAAAAAAGAAAGAATACTACTGAAATAGCTAAAAGGGCCTTTTAATTGTTGGGAATGCTTATTTTAACCCTGGGACCTGGAGGGTAGCAAAAGGGGTGCTGAATAAGAAGAAAGACCTTGAAAGTAAAGCAGGAGTGGGAGGCAGGAAGGGTGAGATTCCAGGACTGGCAATGCAGCGCCCTCCTGGAAGGGAGGCCGGCTTGCAGCTGGAGCATTTCCCTGGGAGAATGAATTCAAGGGAGTAATGCTCTATCTAGGATCAGGGGTGGGACAGAGCATCTCCTGATTCAGGGAAAGGAGAAAAGCAGACCTGATTCAAGGAAACAGATTCATCTTGTAAAACGGACAAAGATGCAGTGACCCTGCACTATGCACCTGTAATTTGCTACCTTTCTTACAAACTTTACTTATGATTCCAGCATTGCCCTAAGCAGCTGAGTATTTGGAATGATTGCACATGGAAGTGAGAGTAAGAAAACTAAGGCAGGATTTTAATGTCAGATTGAAGTCCAGGAAGGAGACCCCACCCATCTTCCTGGGGGATATCAGAGGGGGGAAGACGGGTGAGAGGCCCTTGCTGAGGGCCCAGCTAGATTTCATCCAGGGGAACCTTCTCACCCAACACCTTTCCCAGGGAGTGTTTTTCTTCTTTGGCAAAGGAAATTTAAGCATAACTATAGAAAAACTGAGTACCGCAATATCTAGGCCCTAACTGCTTCAATATTCATTATGGAAAATGGAATCTCTACCTGGCATGACTCACAGATGAGTGTCCTGAATTCCTAGCTAAAAAAAGAAAAAGAAAAAATGATTTTGAAAAGACTTTCCTGAGACTTAATTATACATGAAAAGTCTCATTTCTGGAGCAATTTAATCCATTGCTTCATCATATAGAAAAGATATGAAACTCTTGTTTTCAGGAGAGTCATCTGAGGTTTTGGAGGTTTGTAGGCTTGTTTTGTTTTGTTTTGTTTTTGTTTTTCATTTTGCAGCCTCCACACACAACCAATTGAACTGAGAAATTCATTTCTCCTCAGGGAAGTCTCACTTTTTCTCCTCATTGTTGGAACTGTTTGCTTCCTCTTACAAACCACAGGCATGGGGCACCTGGGTGGCTCAGCGGGTTGGGCATCCGACTTCGGCTCAGGTCACGAACTCGAAGGTCACGAGTTCGAGCCCTGTGTTGGGCTCTGTGCTGACAGCTGAGATCTGGGAGCCTGCTCTATGTCTGCCTTTCTCTCTGCCCCTTCCCCATGCATTCTCTCTCTCTCTCTCTCTCTCTTTCTCTCTCACTCTCTCAGAAATAAATAAATATTAAACAAATATTTTTTTAAAAAAGCACAGGCTGGCCAAGAGATCCAGTGTGACATGGAATACAGTTTGTAGCAACATCCCTGTAAGGGCATCTTTCAGCCCTCATTACTGACATCTACAAACTGTATTACCAGTGTCATTCTCTGGTACTTCGAGGCCATTTTTCCAATTTCGAATTTTCTTGGCAAACCCGTGACCTACAATAAAGCATCTTTATGCATACTCCCACTTTCAGTTGCCTCACCACCAGTTCAAAGCCCATTTTCTGAGGATTTGATGGACCTAGTTTTTTCCTCAGACTTTACTGTAATAACGGTTGAGACCCCCAGCCTATACTGGAATATCAGGACTCTTTAGAATCCCCTCTCATGAATTCCTGAAAGACTCATCTGACTTTTTCTCCTTCTTCCTCTGAATCTAATCTCAACACCCCCTCTGTGTATGTGTAATGTGTAGGACCCAAGCAGGACTGGTCTAGGGTACAGTGAGTAAGACACTAGCTTCAGGCACAAAATTTCAAGGAGAGCAAAAACTTGGTAGTCATATTTAAATGCAAATTTCCAAAACTCAGAATAAATGCAAAAAAAGTCATGATGAACAAAATATCAAAAAATTCTTAAATTTTTTAAGTGTGCATTTATTTTTTGAGAGAGAGACAGAGCATGAGCCAGGGAAGGGCAGAGGAAGAGGGAGACACAAAATCCAAAGCAGGCTCCAGGCTCTGAGCTGTGAGCACAGAGCCAGACGTGGGGCTCAAACCCATAATCTGTGGGATCATGACCTGAGCCGAAGTCAGACACTTACCCGACCGAGCCATCCAGGTGCCCTAAAATATCAAAATTGTAAATGAAGATAAGCTGTTGTTTATTTTACAACCTTGCATCATTGTGTGACGTGAACAGTCACTTCTAGTCCACCCACTGTTACTGCCCATGTGGCCCTAGTCTACCCCTTGAGGTAAGTTTTAAGAGTTGATATGGCTGTAAATGGATTGGAACGACATGGGGCTTCATATATGCTTTTGGATTATAGTGCTTTTATTAACTTTGTCTAGTTGGTTAAAATATGGGAGGAGAGTAAACAGGGCTGCCCATTTTTCCTTTTGCCTCAGGATCCAATAGGCTCAACACACACTAGAACTAAGCCTTGCTAAAGCCGTGTGGAGATTCACTCTCTGAGTTTTGTTTAGAACCCTGGTACCAGAAAACAGAGTGGTAGGGCTGAAACAGCCCAGATAATGACATAAACAATATAAACAGAGACATGTATAAGGATGATAAAAGAATCTGTTGTAAATCACTCAAGCATTATTTTGGATGAGAAATGTATTAATTTTTCCATTCATTTATTGAAATAAACTTTTCAGTAGGGTTCCAGAATTAGCTTTCTGTTTTCTCTCCCCCAATGACTCTGGTCCCACCTGGAAAACTCTGGCTCCCTATGCCCAATCCCTGGATTGGCCCAGTGATTCTGTTGCCCTTTGCCTCCTTACCCATCACAGTCCTATGTCCTGGGGCTCTCTGCTCTCTGCTCACTGCATCCTCTCTGCAGTGAGAGAGGATTTTAAAGTCCGTTTTTGATGGAAAGCATCATAGCAGTCAGAATCTAACCAGAAAGAAACAGAACTACTTCATGCATGAGGTTTCCATTTTTATAGGTCAAAAGAGTCGAACATCAGCAGTTTATAATGGTTCAAACTATTTATAATAAGCGACTTGAATGCTGGGAATGTGTTACTCAGACAGAAGAAGACCAAGAAGTCAAACAAGAGAGGTTATGCAGAGATTAGGAAGGGCAGGCACCTCTCCTGCCCATAGCCTAAAGAGATAAAAGCAAGAGGTGGTATTACCAGAATCCAGGGGCCAGTTTATCTGGTGAAAGCTGGAAGCCTAGAATACCTAATACGGTGGGAGCTGGAGACACAGAGAATAGAGAATTGTTGCCAGAACAGTGACTTGAAGCCCACTGGGAGGAAAAGAAATAGTCCCCACTTTTTCCACCCCCTGCTTGCCAGTGCTCGCATCAGCCAAACCTAGCCAGAAACCAGATGGTACAGAGGTCTTTGAAATGTAACCCACAGGGGTCAGTGCCCTAGCTCTGCTTTCCTGAAACTGATTAGAGGAAAGGGCAAAGAATGACCCAGGGAAACCCAGCTCAGGATCAACTCAGAGCCCAATTCATACGCAGGTAGCAATATGGCATTTGTAGCGACATCATGAAACATTGCTCAGCCGGCATCAATCAAGAGCTCCTGCTACCCAGTCACTACATTTCCAATATTGCAGGAACCACAAACACATAGGTCAGTGTACTTCAAAATTATCTCCTTGTTGTTTGAACTTAATTAAAGGGAGGAGGCTCTCTCCCTCCCTATGTATTAAGTAATTTTAAAGTTGCTACAGAATTGCTTATTTTCCTATGGAAATGTCTTCATTTGTACCCAAATCTGTCAGTTTCAATAAATTAATAAACAGCATAATCACCTGCTCTAGTTCTCATTTAGTGCCAGCATCTACATGCAGTTGTCCATTTCAGCTGCCCTTGAATTGAAGCGATCTCACTCTATCTTTATGCACTGATTCTTAACCATTATCTTGTCTTTCTCTGTCCTGGAGACACGGTCTAGATAAATGGATGGAAAAATGGATGGGGGTGGATGGGTGATAGAAGATGGATGGATGCTAATGATAATGATGATGTCCCTGGATTTTAAATAAGGAGATGTTCCCAGCTGTGTGTGTGTGTGTGTGTGTGTGTGTGTGTGCGTGTGTGTGTGTGTGTGACAGTGGGAATCAAAGAGTGCTATGGTTGGTTATTGCAGGGTCATAGATGCAAAATATGAACTTCATTAATGTAACGTTTTATCTTCTAACCATAGTTAAGATGTTAAAAATAGAAGGAGACAATTTGCTTAGAAAGATAGTAATGATTCAGGCATTCTTCGCTACAAGTAAGGAGAGTTTGACTACATTTTCTTTATTCAGATAATAAATAATAAACTGTTGCCTGAATTATTCAGATTTTCTTTTAATGTTCACATTCCCTATGCATTCAGGCTTGGCAGGATGCTATAAACCCTGCCCCCTTCCTACCATCTGCAATGTCCTAGGGACTTGAATGTTTTTATGAGCTGACGTTAATGTGTGATTAGGCTACAGGTTCTTCAAGTAAAGTTCATTGCTCTTATTAAATCTTGCAATTCTTCAAAATCAGTTGTAAAGTGAAGCATATGAATGTTATATTTTAGGTACAGTTATCAATACAAAACTCATGAAATTAACAAGAAGCACTAAAAGCAGTTCAAGAGTGTTTGTAGATCACTTAGGGATGAATAAATACTTAGAAATTTAAGTTTTAAATAACTCCAACTGGAATGATTAAAGTATCAACAAAAAGTTCATGCTTCTAAACTATCTTTTAAAAACAGAAATTTAGAACCAGTCTCTTTTATTCCTCCCTTCTTCACACGTAATGATTCCTTCTAGCGAATAGAATGATGTACTCTAAGAATATCCTCAAAATATGCCTTTACAGAAGCAACTTACAGAGTGCATTGAAGCAGTAAGCGATTGCTTTATGTGACTGAATACGAATATCTTCTGCAACCGTAACTTGACCAAAAACACTAAAAATGATCATAACTAATTCTCTTCCTATGGGAGATTTATATTCCATTAATAAATAAGCAGAGAAAGGTGTTAACCAGCTTGAATTGACAACATCCTGGAAATTATAGGATGCTTTTTAACATGTATTTGCTTTTTAACAAGTTCTATAGATACACAGCAGAAAATGCCATTTCTTTCCAAAATGGCATTCATTGATATAAAAAGCATTTTAAATGTCAAATGGAAGAACATTTCTAAAGGAACTTCAATGTGATCACATTATGAATTTCTTATTCTTTCGAGTACAAAGCTACTGCCTAAAATTGAATTTCCTTGCCTATAATTAAATTAATTCTAAAGAAGAGTTCCCCTTTTGCAGACTTCACAGATTTGGGTATTAAACATAAATGTTCACATAGCTTTTCTTGACCTGAGTTTTACAGCCAAATATAATGAAGAGACACCTGTGGATTGAGGAACTATAAGGATTGAGGACAGAAGAACAGTGTCGTTTTACATCCTTCTCAGGGACAGATCTGGGCTGGGCTGTATCAGAGTACTTCAGTCACTGTAAATTTTCCCATAATGAACTTAGAACCTTTCCTTTACCTGTGTTCTCACACTTTTCCATGAATCAGAGTCCCCTGGAGGGTTTGTTAAAACACAGATTGCTGGCCCCTTTCCCAAGAGTTTCTGATTCTGTAGGTCTGGGGTGGGGCACATTTTCATTTCTAACAAACTCCCAGGGGACTCTGATGCTGTTGGAGGCAGGGGGCTCACTTAGAGAACTCCTCCACAGTGAGAGCTCGAACTAGAACTCACACTTGGGCTTCAACACTTTCAAAGCTCTTTCACGCCTTTTTATTTAACTCATTTCTAAACCATCCCATAAGATGCACAGGATAGCTAATTCTCTCCATTTTATGGATTATAAATGAAAAACATGAAGCTTCTCTACCTCTATTCCTGGTCTCAATGAATACAACAACCCCCAATGACGGTGTCCAAGCTGGAAACCTAGAAGTCACCCAAGACTCTTTCCTCTTTCTACCCACCGAGCCCTTGCCCGAGCCATGCTGATTTTATCCTGCTCTCTCCCACTCCTGGGACTTTGGATATATTCTTTTCTCTTCCTGACATACTCATACTCATGTCTAAAGTTTTCTGAAAAAAAAAAAAAATCTCATAAGATTCAATACATAATATTAAATCAGAAGAAGTTAGTCTTTTATCCATATCTATTTTATCCTCTTTTTAGTATTCATGAACCCAATTTCTCCTTCAAAATTTGTTCATTTTGTGGTAGATCTTTTTAAAAATTCGCCATTCCATAAGAGTGTGATTGTGTCTGAAACTCTCTTGCTTGAAACCCATGAGTCATGGTTGCTGAGACGTACTCTTCAGGTAGAAACTTGAGTAGCTAATCCCCCAATACAGTGTGCAACCAGACTCCCATTTCTCATATTCGCTTCAGTAGGTTTTTTCTTATCGTAAGTACTTTGACTCCTTAGTCTTTGAATTTTTCCATTTGGCTCATTAATTTCAGCACTAGCCTCATAAGGACCTGGGCTTTAACAGAAGCTGCTCTTCTGAGAAAAAGTTTATTGCTAGTAAATATAATTACTATTTTATTATGAAATTTTATGAGAATATAAACAAGGATTTTGCTACATTGTCAGACACATAATTGTTAAAATGCAAGACACACAATTGTTAAAATGCACCTGACATAACTTTCCTTAACTTGAAATCTCTACAGTCAGTATTGTCATGACAAAAAGGTCTCCGTGGACTCCTTGCTAGCATTTACACAAATCTCAGCTTCCAGACTCTCCCTAACCAAAATGGAAAGGGGGTGACGACATTGTCAGTAGACTGCCTCTCCCAGCACTTGAAGACAGTTATGCCACCTGGGAAATGGTGGTTTAAGTGGTTTAGAGAATCATTAGTGAAAAGTGAAAAGCTGATCTCCTATTTTATATCACGTGTTAATGAATCTATATGCTGCTGATTGAGAGGGTCATTGTTCTGTCTGTAAATAGTGTGTAATTCACAAAAATTCAGCAGCACCACTTCAGTGGATGCCCCCCCCCCGCCACCCTTTTTCCATCCAACTCCTCACAACATGTATTATATCTAGCACCTTGCCAAACCATTCATTATTCTTTGAGACCATGACTATATTACCCCAAATACAGCCTTATTACGTACTCATGCCCTGACACTATGTTAGGAGTTTATTTGTTTATGGCTCGGTTTCTTTACTTGCTCAGTGGGAGTGATAGCACCTTAAGACTTGGATGTGGTCTTTTAAAAAATGTTTTTTATATTTATTTCCTTTTGAGAGCAAGAGAGACATAGCACGAGTGGGAGAGGGGCAGAGAGAGAGACACACACAGAATCCAAAGCAGGATGTGATCCTTGGGTACAATCACATACATACATACAAGGTGTTCAATAAATTGGAGCTGTTGCTGCATGTTTAGCTCCTGTAAGCACTGAGACAGAGAATGTTTTTATCTTGTTTGTTGCTGTTGCCCCAGTGTCTCACAAGCACCTGGCAGATGGTAGATATTCAGTGATCTTTTTTTTAAACATTTATTTATTTTTGAGACAGAGAGAATGCATGCACACACATACACATGCATGGGTAAAGGAGGGGCAGAGAGAGGGAGACAGAGGATCCCAAGCAGGCTCTGTTCTGTAAGTGCAGAGCCCAATGCGGGACTCAAACTCAAGAACAATGAGATCATGACCTGGGCCGAAATCAAGAGTTGGCCTCTTAACCGATTGAACCACCCAGGTGCCCCAATATTTACTGATTGTTGTTAAATGAATGCATGTATGCATACTTGAATGAATAAAACCCTGGCAAAGAGGAAAACATCAATAACTTTGGGGATCTTTGTGGAAATCAAATGGATATGTTTGAAAATTGAACTTTAGTGCTGTGTCCTAAGTTAAGTTTGAGCGGGACTTTGAAATTTTCTTGGCCTCAGATTCTTTATCTGTAACTAGAGTAAAAACCCCATTTCTCAAAGGAGTGTTAACAGACATAAATGACATAAAGAATGAGCCCAATAACAAAATATGCCAGAAATGAAAGACTATATTGGGACTCATTAAAAGGAAAGATGGACAGTGGGGGGAGGGGGGGATGGGCATGGAGGAGGACACTTGTGGGGATGAGCACTGAGTGTTATGTGGAAACTAATTTGACAATAAACTATTAAAAAAAAAAAAAGGAAAGATGGAGAAAGAATGAAAGTGCGTAATCTTGGATACAAAGGCCCCCTGCCTCAAAAGCCCAGCTTCGCTGTATGCAAATAGTGGAGCCAGGAGAGAAGGGGCCACATACAGACCACACTGTTTGGAGGAAAGGGGGAATGGAGGCAAAAAGCTAAAGAAAGGTTTGCATTTATTTTTTTAAATCTTTTTTTAATGTTTTATTTATTTCTGAGAGAGAGAGAGACAGCGCAAACAGGGGAGGGGCAGAGAGAGGGAGACACAGAATCCGAAGCAGGCTTCAGGCTCTGAGCTAGCTGTCAGCACACAGCCCGACGTGGAGCTTGAACCCACAAACCATGACATCATGACCTGAGCTGAAGTCGGATGCTTAACCAACTGAGCCACCCAGGTGCCCCAGCATTTGTTATTTCAGTAACTGGTGTTGAGTCAAATGAGAAAAGTTTTGGTTTGGTATGGGAAATAAATTACAGATTTGTGTGCAATGTAATTACCTGTTGTAATATTTGCTCAAACTTTTAGGGGATGATTTTGGACACATATGGAAAAAAACCTTTCCAAAGTATAAAATGTCTAACAATAAAAAATACTTGATGTTTTTGCAGCTAAGCTATCACAATTAGTGAATGTGTCACAAAGTCACTTAAAACTTTAAGATTTGGAGAATTCAGAGTTCCTGCTTTAAAAAAGTCTCTCCAAGTCTTCTCATCCAAAAAACAAAAAACAAAAACTAAGAAAACCATGAGAAAGAGTAGAAAATCATAACACTTTATAGGTTGTTGTCAGCACTGCTAGGTCTTTAATCTGCCTTGAATTCTTTATGGAATAAAGTGAACTTCCAAAATATGAAACTTATGCTTATTAAGTTTCTAGTAAAAATCTTAATTTGCCAATTTTCAAACCTTTGAAAAAAATTTTTTAAAGATTACTTGAATCAGTGATCATCTTCTATATAATTGGATTTTTCTATTATACTGTAAGTTAAAAGATTGCACAACCTTATTAATATCACAGGAGCTCTGTTATTTAATGTATGTTGTATATCATAAAGTTAACAATGTGCCTTTGATATGCCAAGAACCTTTTTTAGCAGGGGACACCTGGATGGCTCAGTCAGTTAAGTGTCTAAGTCTTGATTTTGGTTCAGGTCATAATTTCATGGTTTGTCAGTTCGAGCCCCACGTCGGCCTCTGTACTGACAGTGCAGACAGAGCTTGCTTGGGATTCTCTCTCTGTTCCTCTCTCTCTGCCCCTCCCCCCTACACATTCTTTCTCTTCCTCACTCTCTCTCTCTCAAATTAAATAAACTTAAGAAAAATGAGTTGTACCTCTCAAAAAAAAGTGTTTTAGCAATTTCTTTTTTTAAGTAAGCTCTATACCCAACATGGGGCTACAGCGTCCCATGCTCTACCAACTGAGCCAGACAGGCGCCCCTTACCAAGAATTTTTTTTTCTTTTTCTTTAAAAAAATTTTTTTAAATGTTTTATTTATTTTTGAGAGAGAGAGAGAGAGAGAGACAGTGTGAGCAGGGGAGGGTCAGAGAGAGAGGGAGACACAGAATCCAAAGACAGGAGGAACTGAATCAAATATTCAAATTTTCCAAATCTAATGCCTTTTTGCTCTTCTTCTGTGCTGTCTTGAGTATACAGAAAACTTACTTTTAGAAACCAAGTTTCCAGTAAATTATTCCACTGATTCTCTATAAAAATGATCAGTGGAGGAGCGCCTGGGTGGCTTAGTCGGTTAAGCGACCGACTTTCGCTTGGGTCATGATCTCGCGGTTCGTGGGTTCGAGCCCCGCGTCGGGCTCTGTGCTGACTGCCAGTTCAGAGCCTGGAGCCTGTTTCAGAGTCTGTGTCTCCCTCTCTCTCTGACCCTCCCCTGCTCACGCTGTCTCTCTCTCTCTCTCCTAGAAATAAATTAAAAAAAAAAAAAGATCAGTGGATTAACTGACAATTTCTTTTCTGGGTTTGGTGCTCCAATCCTTGACTTAAAGCCAACATGCCTTTAAAATAACCATAAAGTCCTCTAGCAATTGATTTAAATCACCATTTTATACTGGAACATAGTAGGTGTTTAATAACCAAGGAATGATTGGTTTAGGGAATCAATGAAGAATGCATACCTACATATAATTTGTAAAATTAGAGCTTAGAGCAGTATGTAAAACAAAATATACCAGATAATTAAGGGCACAATTTTATCCACACTGTTACAATAGGGAGAACAAACAGTTCATTAATGAGGGATTTCTCTACAAAAAATGTGGATGGGGATTTTTTTTATTTGACTATAGTTGACACATGATGTTTCATTAGTTTCATGTGGACAATTTAGAGATTTCACAAGTTCATACATTATGCTGTGTTCACCACAAGTGTGGCTACCGTCTGTCTTGTTATATCACGATTACAGTATAATCAACTGTATTCCTTATCCTGTGCCTTTATTCCCATGACTTATTCATTCTATGGCTGGAAGCCTGTGTCTTTCTCTTTCCTTCACTCATTTTGTCCAACAACCCACTTCCTCCCTTCTTGCAACCATCAGTTTATTCTCTGTATTTATAGGTCTGGTTCTGTTTTTCTTTGTTAATTCATTTACTTTCTTTTTTAGGTTCCACATATGAGTGAAATCATGTTGTATTTGTCTTTCTCATTTAACTTATTTCACTTAATATAATACCCTCTAGATGCATCTGTGTTGTCTCAAAGTGGGTGGAGTTGTATAGAGGCAAAGGGAGTCGTCTGTGAGGCTTATGGGAATCATGGGAAATAGTAGACAGCAATTCCTCCCTAAGTCCTATGAGGAAAGGGAATTCTTTCCCAGAATAAAAAAAGATGGTGGAGAGACTTCAGAAAGCAAAAGGTTTTAGATGAGGACTTGTTAGCCATAGCTGTTTTCTGGTAGAGCTCACCTTAAAGTTCAACATTGTCACCAGTAATTCTCCACGGGGCAGTATACTACCCTGTAGGATATGTCTTGTAACTTTGGGGAAGAAGGGCACTTTTTAGTTGCTGCAAAAATGGGAAGGCATTACTAATATTTAGTGTGAAGAGAAATTCTATAATTTAGAGATTGTGCCTAACAAATTAACTAATGGGGAAACTAGATGCTGTGACCAGCTTAAAGGAGAACCCAAACAACATATGATCAGCAATTAAGAAATTAGGATGGTTCAAATCCGGGAGCCTCCTCCAAAATAAAAATTAAAAATGAGGAAATAATAGTACTAGTATATGCAAAATTGGTAAATATCCACAAGGAAATCAGGTAATCTGTAAGTTACATTAAATAAGACCCTTGTCCTTCACATTTTTCCTGATACCTCTTTTTCACATAAGTATGATTTGCAAAGTATATTTTGCAAAGTTTTAATTTCACCTGACTTTTCTAGGAATGCAACTAATACATAAATTAAAGGGAACTCATATTTTGTTTTGTTTGAATTTTACTAAGTGTTAACCATCATGTCAGAAAATCATTTCTCTTATGATAGTGGTGATCATGGCATTTATGTTGCCATTACAACTAACCAGTCTGTCTGTAGCTGTAGAATCCACGATGATATTTATAGATATTTACATATAAGTACAAGTTTCTAATCACTTCACTGTGTCTTATGGTGTTATGAAGTCTTTTGAAAAACATTACAATATTATAAATTATTTGCCTTTTATATCTCCCTTATGTCACAGTTTGAGGAATACACTGACTCTTTTGGAAATGTGTATTAGCTAGGTTATAGTCTTCTTTTATTATTAAATTTTTTTTTTAAATTCAAGTTAGTTAACATACAGTGTAGTATTGGTTTCAGGAGTAGAACCCAGTGACTCATCTCTTACATACAAAACACAGTGCTCGGGGTGCCTGGGTGGCTCAGTTGGTTAAGCGTCCTACTTCGGCTCAGGTCATTTTATCATGGTTTGTGGGTTCGAGCCCCTTGTTGGGCTCTGAGCTGACAGCTAGCTCAGAGCCTGGAGCCTGTGTCAGATTCTGTGTCTTCCTCTCTCTCTAACCCTCCCCTGCTTGTGCTGTCTCTCTCTCTCTCTCAGAAATAAATAAAACATTTAAAAAAATTAAAAAACAAAACCAAACCCAGTGCTCATCCCAATCAGTGTCCCCCTTAATGTTCCTCACCCTTTCAGCCCTTCCCTCTACCCAACACCCCTCTAAGAACCCCCAGTCTGTTCTCTGTATTTAAGAATCCCTTATGGTTTACCTCTCTCTTTGTCTTTATCTTATTTTTCTCTCCCTTCCCCTATGTTCATCTGTTGTGTTTCTTAAATCCCACATATGAGTAAACTCATATTTGTTTTTCTCTGCCTGACTTATATCATTTAGCATAATACACTCTAGCTCCATCCACATTGTTGCAAATGGCAAAATTTCATTCTTTTCGATTACTGAGTAGTACTCCATTGTGTATGTGTGTGTGTATGTATACATGTGTATATATACCACATATACATATACACCACATACACACACATATACACACACCTATATATATATACCACATCTTCTTCATCCATTCATTAGTCAATGGACATCTGGGCTCCTTCCATAACTTGACTATTCTTGATAGTGCCGCTATAAACATTGGGGTATATGTGTCCCTTCGAATCAGCATTTTTAGATCCTTTGGATAAATATCACATAGTGCAATTATTGGATCGTAGGTAGTTCTATTTTTAATTTCTTTGAGGAAGCTCCGTACTTTTTTCCAGAGTGGCTGCACCAGTTTGCAATCCCACCAACAGTGCAAAAGGGTTCCCCTTTCTCCACACCCTCACCAACATCTGTTTCCTGGCTTGTTAATTTTAACCATTCTGACAGGTGTGAGGTTGTATTTCATTGTTGTTTTGATTTGTAGTTCCCTGATGATGAGTGATGTTGAGCATCTTTTCATGTGTCTGTCTGTTGGCCATCTGGATGTCCTCTTTGAAAAAGTGTCTATTCATGTCTTCTGCCCATTTCTTCACTATATTATTGTTTTTTTGGGTTCTGAGTTTGATAAGTTCTTTATAGACTTGGGATACTAACCCTTTATCTGATATGCCATTTACAAATATCTTCCACTCATCAGTTGCCTTTTAGTTTTGTGGATCATTTCCTTCACTGTGCAGAAGCTTTGTATCTTGATGAGGTCCCAGTAGTTCATTTTTGCTTTTGTTTCCTTTGCCTCTGGAGACATTCAAGTAAGAAGTTCCTGAAGCTGAGGTCAAAGAGATTTTTGTCCCTTTTCTCCTCTAGGTTTTTCATGGCTCCCTGTCTTGCATTTAGGTCTTTGATCCATTTTGAATTTATTTTTGTGTATGGTATAAGAGAGTGTTCCAGGTTCATTCTTCTGCATGTCACTGTCCAGTTTTCTCAACACCATTTGCTGAAGAGACTTTTTTCCGTTGGATATTCTTTCCTGCTTTTTCAAAGATTAGTTGGTCATATATTTATGGGTTGTTTATTCTGTTCCATTGATATTTGTGTCTCTTTTTGTGCCAGTACCATGCTGTCTTGATGATTACAGCTTTGTAATACATCTTGTTGTCTCGGATTGTGATACCTCCTGCTTTAGTTTTCTTTTTCAGGATTGCTTTAGCTATTCAGGGACTTTTCTGGTTCCATACAAATTTTAGGATTGTTTGCTCCAGCTCTGTGAAAAATCCTGGTGTTATTTTGATAGGGATTGCACTGAATGTGTAGATTACTGTGGGTAGTATAGACATTTTAACAATATTTATTCTTCCAATCCATAAGCATGGGATGTTTTTCCATTTCTTTGTGTCTTTTTCAATTTCTTTTTTTTTAAATGTTTATTCACTTTTGAGAGACAGAGAGGGAGAATGGGGAAGGGTCAGAGAGGAGGGAGACCCAGAATCCGAAGCAGGCTCCAGGCTCTGAGTTGTCAGCACAGAGCCCAACATGGGGCTTAAACCCACAAACTGAGATCATGACCTGTGTCGAAGTCAAGACACTTAACTGACTGAGCCACGCAGGTGCCCCTGTGTCTTCTTTAATTTCTTTTATAAATTTTCTCTATAGTTTTCAGTATATAGATCTTTTACCTCTTCAGTTAGGTTTATTCCTAGGTATCTTGTGGTTTTTGTTGCAATTGTAAACAGGATCAATTCCTTGATTTCTCTTTCTGCTGTTTCATTATTGGTGTATAGAAATGCAGCTGATTTCTGTACATTGATTTTATATCCTGTGCCATTGCTTAACTCATGTATCTTTTCTAGCAGTTTTTTGGTGAAATCTTTCAGATTTTTCATGTAGAGTATCATGTCACCTGAGAAGAGTGAAAGTTTGACTTCTTGTTTACCAATTTATATGCCTTTTATTTCTTTGTGTTGTTTGATTGCTGAGGCTAGGACTCCCAGTACTATGTTGAACAGCAGTGGTGATAGTGGACATCTCTACCATGTTCCTGACCTCAGGAGGAAAGCTAGCTGGGTTATATTCTTGATTAAGGTCATTTTGATGTCATAAAGGAGCATTACAAAGTATTTGTTAGGGAAAGAGGGTACTGAGTTGATTGGTTGGGAACACCTAGCATGGAGATCACCTATTGCAACCTGCATTAGGTAAAGTGCAACTCGGAGTGTCAAAACCAGTCTTAGAAACCATGTTCCTGAATATATCATCTGTCTTTTCCCTGTCGTTTTTATTCACTCTTTTCCTCTTCATACCATAAATACAAATCCATAACCTATTTGAAGGCTTCCCTGTCAATATGCTGGTATCTAATGTCCCCAGGACATACCAGAATACTGATATAATCTTTCAGCACATTTTATGTAAATTATGATGCATTCTTATAAAATAAGAAAGGCATGTTTCAAAATAATCATCCTAAATCAAAAGTGAGATTCTTTGTGCTATTCTGATAAAANAGCCAGCCCAGAGCCTGCAGCCTGTTTCAGAGTCAGTGACTCCCTCTCTCTCTAACCCTCCCCTGGTCACGCTGTCTCTTTCTCTCTCCTAGAAATAAATAAAACATTAAAAAAATTTTTTTGAAAAAAAAAAAAAGCCAGAGTCGGGGACTAGTAGACCTAAAATCCTACAATTCCAGGTCTTTAAGAGTTTCTGTGTATTTTGGTTACCTACTGCTGCATAGAAAATTACTCCACAACTTAGTGGCTTAAAGCAACAATAAGCATTTATTATCACTCCCAGTTTCCGTAGGTCATAAATCAAGGAGGGACTTAGGTAGTTCAGGCTTAGAGTCTCTTCTAAGGTTGCAGTCAAGATATCAACCAAGGCTACAGTCCTCTAAAGGCTTGACAAGAGCTGATAGATCTACTTCCAAGGTGACTTACTCAGATAACTGGCAAATTACCTACAGAAAGTCTTCAGCTCTTCTTTATATGGGGCTCTCCACATGGCTGCTCGAGTGTCCTCACAACATGGCAACTGATTCCCCCAGGATAATTGATTCAAGAGAGAAAAGTAGAAGTAACATCTTTTATGACCTAGCCTCATAATCGCACTTCACTGCAATATTGTGATTTATAGGAAATATATATTTGGTCATTCAGATAACCAAAACATTTCTCATATATATTTAGTCTTCATCCGTAGTCCCTGGCTCACAGCTCCCAAAACCCTTGGAATATCCTGAGCAATAAGGGCAATGGGAGTATTTCTAGTTACAATATTTGGCTTCTTGTCCTCAGTTCTTGAAATCGCTTCAGAGACATAAAGATGAAATGAGTGTCTTGTTGTTCATATCAAGCCCTTTTCACCATGAATAGGTCTATGTCACTGAGGTGATTTTTGGAAAGCACCTAATGATGAGAGCTAGTTGCCAGAGAACCAATCATGAATAGAGGAGTTAAAGTTTCAGTCCCATCCTCTGATCTCTGTGGAAGAAAGAGGGACTAGAGATTGCATCAGTCACCAATGGCTAAGCCAATCGTGCCTATGCAATGAAACTTCCATAAAAACCCAAAAGGAGGGAGTTTGGAGAGCTCCCAGGTTGGGCTGCCAGAAACTTTCCACATGCCACCATGCTGGGCTCCAAATTCCACAAGGACAGAAGCTCCTTTGTTTAGGACCTGACCCTTTGTACCTTTTCATGTGGCTCTTGATTTATATCCTTTAATGTCCTTTGTAATAAACTGGTAATTTAGTGAGTAAATGGGTTTCCTGAGTTCTCTGTGAGCCACTGTAGAAAGTTAAACCAGGGGTGGGCTTGTAAGGAATCACCAATATATAGACAGTGGGTCAGAAGCACAGGTAAACAATATGGATTTACAAATGGCATCCAAAATGGAGACCAGTCTTGTGGGACTGAGCCCTTCACTTGTGGGATCTGATGCTTTTTCCAGGTAGACGATGTCAAAATTGAGTTGAACTGTGGAACGCCCAGCTGGTGTCAGAGAATTGGCTGTTGGTGTGGAGAAACTCCCTTCTCATTGAAAGTGGGTACTAGAACATTTTAATCATTACTTCCGTAGCATTGTGTGGAAGTCAGTTTTAGGCATGTAAGGAGGACTGTACAGGGATATGAATAACAGAAATTAAGGGTCATTAATGACCATAGTAGAGGCTCTCTAGACTATAATATTTTGTGTGCTTTCCAGAGTCCCAAATTCACATTTTATTTTATCTTGATCTTTATTATTTCCTTAGCTATATATGAAGCTATTAATGGAAAAATAAATTGATTTTTTCACTTGTAAGCCAGAGCTGGAAAAACACAACCTTTTCCATAATCTTGTAATAAATAATTCAGAAGTCATTCAGAATTGAAATATGACCATACTATTAGAAGCTACAACATAAGTGCATGTCACAACCATGTAACAATTACTTCATTTGTCCTAAAATGTTTATGTCTTCAGAGAAGACAAACAAAAATTTTATTAAAGCCAACAAATGAAGGAAAGACATAGATGGGCTTTTGCTAAATGCATCCTCACAATTGCCTTATACAGGGATGATTTAAAATTTTTTTAATGTTTATTTATTTTTGAGACGGGGAGAGAGAGAGAGAGAGAGAAAGAGAGAGAGAGAAATGGGGAGGGGCATAGAGAGAGGGAGACAGAATACAAAGCAGACTCTAGGCTCTGCGATATCAGCACAGATCCCATTGAGGAGCTCGAACCCACAAACTATGAGATCATGACCTGAGCTGAACTTAGATGCTTAACAGACTGAGCCACCCAGGTGCCCCTACAGTGCTGATTTTAAAATGAAAGTTATTAGAGATAGGCTACTCACAGTGAAGAGAGAAAGTAATCAGTGCTGCAGCCCCAAGCTGTGTAGTTTTTATATTATATAAGGCAGATTTAAGTCTAATATTTCTTAGATTCAGTTTTTTTTCAAGTGAGGGAAAGGTGTAATAAACTAAACTACAAAAAATAAAAAATGTGCCTTTGTTGAGGATGTGGGAAGAAGAATGCCCCATAATAGAATACATAACTGCATATTTCATTCTAATGATGACCACTGGTTGAGAGGACACTCATCTTTGTAGCCTTGGGCTGCCTCTCTTAATTACCCACTTTAATCATTTGGGAAGACATAATGAGACAGATACTTTCAGACTCCAATAATTCACATCAAGTAGCCAATGAAGACTGTATAATCAGTTGGAAAAACATAAAATGACTTAAAGTAAATGGAGAGGGTTTTTTTTAATACCCCTGTATAGTACCTAGAACGTAACAGATGCCAAATAAATATTCCTCAGTCCTGCCTCCCAAGATTCTAAGACTAGATTTTGAGGTATACCCTCATAGAAACACCTAACTAAAATAGTAAGAAAACACAATAAAACTCCCCAGGATTTACAAATTAATTGTAAATTATTTTCCAAAAAATGATTCATGGAGAATTCATTCAATTTTCATGGAGAAAATTACCAAAAAAAAGTGAGATAATGATGCTGTAATTTTGCTACTCAGAAATAACTAAATGATACATATCATTTCAGATATCTCTCAATACAAAGATAAAAGGATAGATTGAAGTATTTTTACAAAAATGGAATTTTTCTGTAATGCCATCCTAATAAAAAGGACTTCACATAATTTTACTTGACTTTAATAGAAGAAAAGGAAACTGAAACGAAGAGCAACTAATTGCTCAATTTCAGATAAATATTTCCTTGCTTCATGACATATTCATTCTTAAAAGATCCCTAAAGAAAGATTACCTAAAATATTAATTTGGAGTCAATATCATTTATAGTATATGTATCAACACTAGATAGCATCTTTGATGTACTACTATGAAAGATAAATTTATCAAAACACTCCCAGTCCAGGGATGCCTGGGTGACTCAGTCAGTTAAGCATCTGACTCTTGTTTTTGGCTCAGGTCATAATCTCACAGTTTTGTGAGTTCGGGCGCCCCACGTGCGACTCTGTGTTGATAGTGCGGAACCTATGTGGGATTCCATCTTTCTCTCTCTCTCATTCTCTCTCTCTCTTCCTCCCGCCCCTCCCCTTCCCTCGTCAAAAATAAATAAGCTTTAGAAAAAAACACTCATAATCCAGCCATCTTCCCTCCCCTACATTTCAAATTTTGGTAGTTAGGTGAATATTTTACAATTGTCACATTTCATAAGTTTCGAATGGGTTCTGCAGTCACAATTCTTATGGTTTCTTGGGCAGATTTCCATATTTAAGTGGATTTAGGGCTCTCTCTCAAAGCTTCTACCATGGCTTCTACATTCTTGAATTCTCTGTTTTGATGTATCTTTTAGCTGGCTGGAATGTATCATGATATAATTGGTTTTTTTTAATGTTTTTTTTTTTATTTTTGAGAGAGAGAGAGCACAAGTAGGGGAGGGACAGAGAGAGTGAGAGAGAGCGAGAGAGAGGATCCAAAGCAGACTGCACTGACAGCAGCAAGCTCAATATGGCTCTGAAGCTCAGGAACTGCGAGATGATGACAGAAGCTGAAGTCAGGCGCTCAACCCACTGAGCCACCCTGATGCTCCAGTTGTTTTAAGAAGGGCTTGTGCATGCCAAAGTTACTGAGGGCTTAGCTACTAAAAGAAAAACTATTTCTTTATTCACAATACTTGAACATCAAATGTGTGGAGGGGTTTTCAACAGCAACCAATACTCCAACTCAATTGGTGATAGACACCAATTGGCAATTCAGTATGACACTAACTACTCAGAGCTGGTGCAAACCCCACAGGTGAAGGGCTCAGCTCCACAAGACTGCCCCCCACTTCAGTTGCAAGTCCCAGACTATCACTTGTATTTTTGATCAACAAGCTGTAAGTATCCGTCAATGGATGAATGGTTAAAGAAATTGTGATGAAATAAAATATTATTCAGCTTTTAAATAGGACATTCTGTCACTTACAACAATGTGGATGAAACTGGGGGACATTGTCCTAAGTGAAATAAGCCAGACGCAGAAAGAAAAAAAATGCGTGATCTCACTTATATGTGGAATCTTAAAAAGTTAATACCCAGAAGCAGAGAGCATAATGGTGGTTACCAGGGGCAGGGAGGTGAGGGAAATGAGAAGATGTTTATCAAAGGATATAAAGTTGCAGTTATATAGGATGAATAAGTCCAGAGGTCTACTGTATAGAATGCTGACTGTGGTTTATAATACCATATTTAATACTGAAAATTTGCTGGTGATAGATTTCAGTAGACTTCTCTTCACAAGGAAAAAGATGGTAACTATGTGAGGAGATATGTTAATTAGCTTGACTATTTCACTATGTACATGTATGTCAAGTCATGTTCTTTGGCTTAAATATATACAATTTTTATTAAAACAAATAAAATTTAGAAAAATAAAAACAAATTGGGGTTTCTCACAAGTACCTTCTCAAGTTTCATAATTTGCCATAATGGCTCACAGAACTCAGGGAAGCCCTAAATTGCATATACTAACAAATATAAATGAGCAACCAGATGAAGAGATACATAGGTGAGTTCTGGAAAGGTCCCAAGTGCGGGGGCATCTGTCCCTGTGGAACTGGAGTGCACCACTTTCCTGGCACGTGGATGTGTTCACCAATGCAGAAGTTCTACAAAACCCATAGCTTAGGAATTTTAATGGAGGGTTCATCACGTAGGCATGATCAATTATTAACTCAGTCTGCAGCCTCTCACTTCTCAGAGGATGGGGGACAGAGGTGAAATTGCCAACTTCTAATCCTGTCTTGGCCATTTCAGTGACCAGCCCTCATCCTGATGCTATCCAGGGACCCACCAAGAGTCACCTCACTAGAATGAAAGGTGCTCCTATCACCCAGGATATTACAAGGAATTTGGGAGCTCTGTGTTAGAAAGTGGAAGAAGAGACCAAACATATTTTTCTTATTATATCACAACTACTTACTAGCTCTAACTTACAAATGTGTAAGACAACTTGACTTTGGGAGTCACTCTGCCATTTGTACTGATGTCACTCTCTATTATTTCTTAGAACTGCATTTGAATACACAATTATCCGAAAATAAGCACTTAATTTTTTTCAAGTCAAGTCATATTAAAATGTTCTAAGAAATACAGCATTTCCCTATCTCACATCTCCCCACTGTGCAGTCCCACTTACCAAAAGTAGTCTCTTAACTCAGTTAGCAATTTCTTCTGGCATTTATTCTCCCCATAATTTTAAATACTATGCATTTTTGAGTCATCAGTTATATATATCATTTATTTAAGTCTTTCTGTTATTGTAAATAAAGGTTTACGTCTCTTACAATACCATTCTTCTCCCACCCCATCTTCCCAATATGGTGATAACTATTATTAAATCAATATTCATCATTAACATACTCACCCCTGATCTATTTGCTCTATGTTTCCTTTCTGCTTTCCTAGAGTTACTATTTTCTTTTCTTTTTTTTATTTGTTTAGTTTTCTTTGTATTTAATGTCAATTATTCTCAAACTTTCCATTGAATTTTCTAACATATTTTTCCACATTGAGTAATGCATCACTTCCAATGTTCAGAGACCTTCCTCTCTTTCTCCCTAGACTGCTATTCTCTAAGCCTTCTGGACAGTTGTTCCCTGGGAATTGCCTTTGCTATCATCCATAGAATTTCCTTGACTTTTCTTCTGAGTTGGATTCCCTGACCCCTAGAGCTCAAGCTTTCCCTTTCTGGGTTTACTCCCTTGTCTTGTGGAACACATCTTCCAGCAGTTTTGTCAAGTGAAAAAATTGACTACAATAGCAGAAGCTTTGATGATACAAACATTCTATATACTTGTCTGGGCTACCTTCTCCTTGAGAAGCCTCTTTATCACCTTTCAGGGTTTCCCTGGGTTTTTTTCAGTACCCCATTTCTTCCTATTTCTTGGTTTATCATCATTTTAGGTAAAAACATCCTATAAAGAGGTGTCTGGGAGGAATTTTTTGAGACTTTGAGTGTTTGAAAATATTTTTCGTCACCCTCACATTTAATTGATAGTAGAGAACTGCATCCCAGCCGCGCTGCCCTCCTAGCCAGCTGTTACTGAAACATGCAAAACACCCTTCTTCCACATCCAGATGGCCAACAGACACATGAAACGATGCTCAGCATCCCTCCTCATCAGGAAGATACAAATCAAAACCACACTGAGATACCACCTCACGCCAGTCAGAGTGGCTAAAATGAGCAAATCAGAGAACTCTAGATGCTGGCGAGGATGTGGAGAAACGGGCACCCTCCTACACTGTTGGTGGGAATGTAAACTGGTACAGCCCCTCTGGAAAACAGTGTGGAGGTTCCTCAGGAAACTAACAATAGAACTCCCCTATGACCCAGCAATAGCACTGCTAGGAATTTACCCAAGGGATACAGAAATGCTGATGCATAGGAGCACATGTACCCCAATGTTCATAGCAGCACTCTCCACAATAGCTAAAACATGGAAAGAGCCTAAGTGTCCATCAATGGATGAATGGATCAAGAAGATGTGGTTTATCTATACCATGGAATACTACATGGCAATGAGAAACAATGAAATCTGGCCTTGTGTAGCAACATGGATGGACCTTGAGGGTGTTATGCTGAGCGAAATAAGTCAGGCAGAGAAGGACAAATATCATATGTTTGCACGTATAGGAGGATTAGGAGGAACTTGACGGAGGAAAAAGGGGGAGAAGAAGGGGGGAAATGGTGGGGGAAAGGGAGAGAGGCAAACCATGAGAGACTCTTGAATGCTGACAAAAACTGAGGACTGATGGTTGTGGGGAGAAGGAGGGATGGGCATGGAGGAGGGCACTCGTGGGGATGAGCACTGAGTGTTATGTGGAAACTAATTTGACAATAAACTATTTGTAAAAAAACAAAAACAAAAACAAAAAAAAACACCCTTCTTCCTTTGGCTTGCTCATTTGCATTTGCTGCAGGGCTAAACTCTCTCACCTCCTTCAGGTCTTTCTCAAATATTATATTTTCAGTGACCACTGTATATACATTGCCAACCCAACAGTCTCACCCCATTTCCCACTTTAC
This sequence comes from Crocuta crocuta, assembly GCF_008692635.1. Lineage (NCBI taxonomy): Eukaryota > Metazoa > Chordata > Mammalia > Carnivora > Hyaenidae > Crocuta > Crocuta crocuta. Next base: position 2,033,566 of record NW_027527569.1, read on the forward strand.
TTCCATAGCTTTTATCACCACCAGATATACTATATATTTCCTATTGTTTATTTGTTTACTTTGTCTTTCTCTACTAGACAGAAAGCTCCTTGGGGCCAAAACTTTCATCTCTTTTGTTCACTCATATATTCTAGCACCTGGAACAGTGCCTGGCACATAGTAGGCTATCAATATTTATTTGTTCAATGCATGTATAATAACACTTATTTCCTATCCCTATAATATGCCAAAAGGAAGGTAATGACTTTCTTATTATGATAAATAAGAATGGATTTGTTTGGTGTAGAATTAAGAAATTGCTGGTCATGCCACTTGAAGATCTGAAAGAAACTGTAGAATCGCTTTTTAGACTTTTAAAGATGAAATAGATGGCCACAGATGTTTATGATTTAAGTGTATGTGTTTCTTTTTCTAGAAACATTTATAATATTCTTTCATCTGCACTTATCCCTCACACTTTGCTCATTTTCTGCTTTGCCTTCCTCTGGTTACTAGTAGGGTTTTCGGCTGCCCCCACTGTTCCCATCTTTACCCATTACTGGCTTCTCTCACTGCCTGTGGGCTTCAGCTAAACCTGAGTTCATCTACTTTGATTTAGACCAGTCTCTGCAGCCTTTACTTTTAGACAGGTCTCCCACCCAGAAAGTAACCAAACTAACCATTTCCTCTCTACCCAGCAGCTGGGATTCTAACCAGCACCCCCACCGTGCACACTGACCTATAAACACACCCCACACCCTCGCAGGAACCCCACACACACTGTAACAGAACAGCTAAAAATCATTTTGTTGTGAGCCTGCTTATTTTGCATACCTCATGATAAAGTAAATGGCTTTCAGTGCTTGACATCTCTGTTGCAGTGTGAAAAACTTCATGTTGAAATGGCTTGAGCTGCCATGTCTAATTTTTACATAATGATCAAATAAAAGATCATTACTTAAAATACATTTAGAAGTGGTGCTGAGATGTGACAATATTTTTATTTCAAAAGAATGAACTTAATGAGAATGCCTTAATAGGTTCAGTCACAAGTGAAGAGAGAATAGTTTTTAAAACCACAGTTAAATAGGACTGCTAGAATCAGCAAAGAAAAATATGAGATGCCTAGCTACATCTGAATTCCAGATAAATAACATAAATTTTTAGTGTAAGTATTTTCCAATGGGAATCCTGTATTTTATCTGGCAATCCTACATTTAAATAGCCACCTGTTCTGTCAGTGACAAGACTTGTTTAGGTTTATTTTGAGTGTAAAAGATGAATGTTAAGGTTCTGCAAAGGGAGGGGGTTAGAAATCCACTTTTACTGGTTGATGATGTAATGCAGCGGACCATTTTAATCTAGCTAACATCTGTACAGTAACAAAAGTGTGAGTAATAAGATGCTGGCCCAGAGCAGAATAAAGATTTCTATCACTGTGCTTCTTCCCAGACCCTTATCATCTGGAGGAGCAGCGAGATCACATCCTAGGAACACAGGTGCATAGGCATTTATTTCCTCATGACACAAAGAAGTCAAATCAAATCATTGATAACACGTGAAGTCTTTTCGTTTACTCATCCCAGATGCTTCTATGGATGTATTAGTCAGCTCGGGTTGCTATAACAATATACCATAGTCTAGGTGGCTTAAATAGCAGGAGTTTATTTTTCACAGTTTCTGAGGCCGAGAAGTCCAAGATTAAGTTGCCAGCTGATTTGCTTCCTGGTGAGACACTTCCTTTGCAGAAGGATGCCTTCTTGCTAGATCCTCACGTGGCAGAGAGAAAGAGATCATCTCTCTGTGTCTCTTCTAATAAAGGCACTAATGCCAATCATGAGGGCTCCACCTACATGACCTAATTACCTCCCAAAGACCCACCTCCAAATGCTGTCATATTGGAGATTAAGGTTTCAACGTATGAATTTGGGGGAGATGCAAATATTCAGTCCATGGCAATGAAGATTTGAATAAAACTATGGTGTATATCCAGAGAGCTCATAGATGTTAGAAAACACCATTTATGATACTTGAATGAAATATGGGTAAACATACCGAGGCATTCTCCCCAGATGAGAGAAAAGAAGGTACTTCTCTAAAATCTGGGCACAATTCACCAACAGGCAGGTTTTATTTCAAAAAACTAATAAAAGTAATATGATTCCACCTTTCAGAGCTGTTTATCACTTGGAGTTTCAGTTTGGGTGATTGCACTCTAGTAAATTAGCTGACTGAGAGTCCAAAGATTATATCTGCATCCAGACAGTCCATTCATCATGCTTAGCATTTGGATTTCAACTCAGCTTTCCCACATATTTGCCAAAATGCCAGTGATCACAGAAAGCTCCTTGTTTTGATCTGCCTAATGCCTTAAATATTGTCAGTGGCTCTGGATTTAGGTTTATTGGAATATTTTAATAACCCACCAATCTCTTTATCTGAAAGATTCATATAACCACTTTTTTAGTTCATAAATGCTTACTGATTTTAATTTTGTACCAAAAATGGAGTAAACTTCGGTAGTTCAGTATGTTCTTACCCAAGGAAGAAATGCAAAGTGGCGGTAGAAATTATCAAGGTATACTCATGTAAAAGTGAAAACATCTTTCAATACTATCAAATATCTAACAAGATGTATAGCCAATATGACGTTCAAATTTTACATATCACCCATACCTTTACTTTTGCAAAATCATTTTACAAATTGGCAAGTTATTCACTCAGATTATCCAATATTAGAAAAGCATAATTTAAGTTTTAAGTGGTAAAACCACCAAAATGTGTTCACTGGTATCCAAAAAAATCCAGGTGCATAAAATGCAGGCCTGCATGACTGGAAGGTGAATGAAATTTCTGGGCCCAAACTGCATAGTTAATTGGATGGGAGTTCCAGATGATAATGTGGAATCCGAATCTGTTCCAATGTCATCTGTATTTTGGCACCACCTGGTGACCTCGCCAGTTTTTACCAGCTGGTCCCTAGGTGTGTTGTATCAAGCTAGGTAGTAATTCCCGAAATTTCAGACCAATAGTGGTCTTTTAGTGTCATCTTTCCGGAACTATTTGGGCCTGAACACAATGGGTACAAGGACCCACCCTTACTCTCTTCCTAGGTTTGGACAAGGGACTGCCTATCCTTTCTCTACCAATTTCTTGGTCTTTAAACATATGACATTAAAAAAAAAAATCAATGCAAATTGCTGTTTTTTTAAATTAAGTCTGACTTTGGATTTCCTTTTTTTTCTTTCTCTTCTTTGTGGGAAATACTTGGACATAACGAATTGGACTCAGAAGGTTTTTCCACAGACGGTTCTTGGTCTCCACCTGCTTCCCTATCAGATCCTCTACCTTTCTTTACTGCCTCCAACATCTTCTCTCTGACTAATCAAAGTGCCACAGACATAATGCCCGTCGATGGGACAGTACTAAACCCAGGACTAACCATCCCCATGGATGATTATTCCGCCATCAGCCAGGCGGCTCTGGAAATTTCACAGCCATCTGCATCACCAGGCAGCCAGGATGTAGTGAGAGACTTAGACGTAATGGATCTATCTGATACTCTTGCCTCCTCTGAGCTACCAAGACTCACTGGGTATGTTTCTACCCCAGATCGTTTCTTGGAGAATATCACACCTGGCCCTGCTTTACAGTACGTCACCACTAGTTCTATGACCATTGCCAGCAAGGGCCAAGAGCTGGTGGTGTTCTTCAGTCTGCGAGTTGCTAACATGCCCTTCTCCGACAACCTGTTCAACAAGAGCTCTCTTGAGTACCGAGCGCTGGAGCAACAATTCACACAGCTGGTGAGTAAGATCTACTTCCAGTTCTCTGTGTGTCCTTCTTTCTGTTGTTGTTATTTTATAACACAATCACTGGCTGTCTTGAGCAATGACTTTTGGAAGAGACCAGCCTCTGAGATAGCTGTTGCTGAAGACATTCAGCCAAAGTATGGGAATGGATTTGGATCCAATAAGCAAGTAAGTTCTGTGGTAGACACTCCGGGCAGACACTGCCACCCAGCCTCATGAGATCTTATCCTTAAGATCTTTTCATTATAGTTCTTCCTTTTTTTTTTTAATGTTCATTTTTGAGAGAGAGAGAGAGACAGACAGAGAGACAGAGTTGAGTAGGGGAGGGGCAGAGAGAGGGAGACACCGAATCTGAAACAGACTCCAGGCTCTGAGCTGTCAGCACAGAACCTGACGCAAGGCTCAAACTCACCAACTGTGAGATCGTGACCTGAGCTGAAGTCAGACACTTAACCACCTGAGCCACCCAGGTGCCCCATTATAGTTCTTTCTATTTTAGTTTCCCCAGGGATAGTACATAGCCATTCAGGCATGGGACGTGGAATTTAAAAGCAATAGGAGCAAACTTTTCCTAAGTTATAACGCCACAAGCTATTTCCAGCTCTTTTCAAATTCTTCAGATGGAAGAATTCGAAGTTAGGTCCAGAAAATATGAGGCCAAGAGTTCAAGTGTAAGGACTCTTTTCTTAGTTCCCCTTGAGTTCCTGTAAAACTAAAAAATAGCGAAATGGCTATCATCCCTGATCCCTAACAAAGAAAGTGAGATGATGATCATGATGGTATATGCCTTTGATTATAAAATACCCCCCAAACTCACATGTTTATTTTCTTTCTACATGCACAATAAAAAATACACATATAATAAGAAAGGCCTAACTGTCTGATACCTCTATACAGTCATAGCCAATTAAAGCCAGGTACACAATGCATGTCATAAAAATTGTAGAATTTCTGAAAATAACAGAAAAATATTTGTAAGCTTCATGTAAGTTAAATAACTATGCAAATGAAAGCCACATAAAAACCAAGTCTTCAAGTGAACTTTAAGGGAAAACTTTGTTGTAAGACTTTGTGCTGTCTCCACACACACACACACACACACACACACACACCAGTGTGGTCAGTAGATACTGGGACAACCTCAGGGAACAGAGTCCCACTGCACCTAGCTCAGGTGTATTAATTAGGGTACATACTAAGCTTCCATAGTGAAGAGATCAAGAATATAGTAACTTAAGTATAGTGACAGATAGTAGCTACACTTGTGGTGAGCATAACATAGATTTGTTGACTCACTGTATTGTACACCTGAAACTAATATAACACTGTGTGTCAACTGTACCTCAAAAACAACAACAGCAAAAAGAATATAGTAACTTAAATAAGATGTAAGCTTATATATTTGTCTTCAACTTGATGGATAGGGCAGTTCTGCTCTACCGTGCCATCCAGGGACTCACATTTCCTCTATCTTATAATTTTGCCAATCAAAGCTGAGTCACTGGTAAGTCCTTGTTTCCACTTGAGAGAAGAAACCCAGGGCAAGCAGTTTCCTAAGCAAGTGACACCAAAGTAACCCACACCCTTCCACTCACATTCTGTTGATGGAAACGAGTCACATGGCCACACCTTGCTGCAAGGGAGGCTGGGAAATGTGGTTTCCAGCAAGGCAGCCTCACGCCAGTGAAGAAGTAAATGGATTTGGGATAAGGGAGCCGCTAGTCATCTGCATACTAGATGAAGACAGGGAATCCTACCAGAGGCCAACACAGTGCTGAGACACAAAGAATGAGCCCAGTGAATGTAAGTAGGAGAGTACTGAGAGGACACTGAGAAAAGAAGTCCCACGCTTTGTTTAAAATTTCACTTTATTTTTACAATGACGTGCGGGAGGAGATAATCACGGCTGTTGGAATGTGGGCAGGGTCCGAGTCAAAATCCTGGTGGGGTGAAGACGGGGACCAAAAAAAGTAGATCTGGGCCAAGCGTGGGAGATTTTAGCTTGCATCTGTGTGCTCTCTGTGCTCGTAGATGTCACTTCATGAATGAGGGGACCAACTTTCAGGGCCAAGAACAAGGCAAGACACTACTGAGCTTCAGACATTTCTGCAAAGCCATCTCAGGGATGGCGCTGACTCCCAATAGGCAAGTGTGGAAATCTGAAACCCAATACCCTGGGGCCTACTTTTGAGATTATTAAATTACAGTTTGGAAAATGTCCTTAGGGGACCACTTTTTCTTCTTCCTCACAATTCAGATAAAGGCACTGAAGTACAATGCAATGGATAAATAGTTTGATGAAGGTCACACAGATAGCTGGCGACAGTTCCAGGAACTGCCACCCAAGTCTCCTGACTGTCAGTTCCCTGCTGTTTCCACTACACAGCATATGTGTTGACCGTGAAACATGTCCTGCATGGCCAGACAAGCTGATGTGTAAGCTGTTTTTTCAATAGGGTCATTTCAACTGGTTGCTTCCAAATAAATGCCCCATCTATTTATACAGGAGCAGGTCAGTCTGCTCCGGGGCTCAATTTGGAACATGTTTTTATTTACTTGGATTTTTTTTTTTTTTAATAACAGAACCTGGCAGTCCTGCTTTGCTGATAGCATTGGCCTAGATTTTTAAAAATCCTCTGTTCTCACAATTCATCAGGAAGAAAATCTCTGCCCATCCATCTCAATACACAAACAGAAAGGTGGAAATATGGTTCATAATCACTGCAGATAGATCATTAAATCGTCGTGTTCTGGTTTCACATTAAATCCAGACACAAAAATAAAAACACCCAAACAGGAACTGAAATGTATGCCTCGGATAATGAGAAGTGAGTATAAATGGGATTAGTGGCAGCTGAGCACTTAGAACACAGTTAAGGGTAAACCATCTCTTATTCTGCAGCTGGTTCCATATCTACGCTCCAATCTTACGGGATTTAAGCAACTTGAAATACTTAACTTCAGAAATGGGAGTGTGATTGTGAATAGCAAGTTGAAGTTTGCTAAGTCGGTGCCATATAACCTCACCAAGGCGGTGCAGGGGGTCTTGGAGGATTTTCGTTCTGCCGCAGCCCAACAACTTGACCTGGAGATAGACAGCTATTCCCTCAACATCGAACCAGGTAAAATACTCTGACCCAGAAAATTCTGGGAGGTTTTTGGCTTTGTTTGTTTGTTTAGCAAACGGGTCAACTTTGAGGCCACAAAAATCAAATTAAAGTCACATTTGATAAAATAACATCATGGAAGCTAATGGGTCACCTTATTAGAAAGGTAGGGTCCTAAAACGTGCAGGTTCAGGTTTCCCTACATCAAAAAGTAGAGAACATGACTCTTCCTTCACAATCTGGGAGCTTTAACTTTCCCCTCAGAACACAATTCCTGCAGTGCCTTAAGAGATTGTTTTTGGTGGTGTTTTGTTGTTGTCGTCATCGTCGTCGTTGTTGTTGATTTCAACATTTCCCACAGCCAACCTAATTTATATTCTGCTGGAAGGCAGAAGCACTTTCTTTGCAAATTGCAACAACTGGAGGGTTTCTACCTAAGAAATCTTCCAGTCATAGTTAACTACCAGCATTTCCTCTTAATAACACAATTCAGGATGAAACTGAAACAGCATTCTGAGAAAGAAAACTAATCATTAGAGCAAAATTCAAACTTGGGGAAAAGCCACAGCATTATCGCCAAAGAAAGAAGAAAATAATGTCCCTTCCCATTTGCACACCCAAGATCAGCTCCGTGTGTAGGTTAAAATAAAGAAGGGCTAGATGTGAAGACAACTCTTAAACATAATGGGAGGTGGGGGGGTAGCCCGGAGCTACCTAATAGAAAGCAAATATTCATTCTGATACTGAAACATAGTGTATATACCATTGTAACCAGCTATGCCCAAATTGGGAACTGTTTCCACCATTAGCTTCAAAATTCTGTTTTCTAACCAATCAAAGGAAGTTCTTTGAATTCCCTGGAGTGCCAGGGGGCAAGGCTCCAAATCTACTGCCAATGAGACCTTCAGTCAGGTGCAACACAAAGTTCCTAATTGGCTATGAATTAGTGAAGTGAATCTTTAACATCCTCTCTGGCCTTCAGTGAACTAACAATGAAGGCAGAGGGAAAAGGCCTTGGGCAAAATACAAACAAAGAGGCTCATTTGGGAGACGCTGATCTTTGACAGAGCAGAACTTTGAGCAACTTTAAGAAAATTGCCTCCTTTTTTAGTAAGGGATCATTAAAAAGACAGATCACCCTCGGGCACTGAGCCTGGGAGTGCTTACCTCTGAACAGGGGCAGCTCAGAAAGCCCTGAGGACCCCCTAAGAAATCAAAGACCTCCTAAATGCTGCTAATACACTACCTCTTCCCCTGAAAACTACCTCAGAGCTGAGAAGGAACCAGGGAGTGCCTGACAGTTAGGGTCAGGAGACCAATTTCCTCAGTCAACTGAAAACAATTAACAGGGACTTGTATAGGAGACCTTGGGAAAGCCTAACAGAGGTGAGGGGCCAATCTCTTGTCTTTCCTTCCTTGGAGAGCTGACAGTCTGCTTAGAAACCCATGCAACATATGAGAAGGTCAATGTAAGGAGCCAAGTTGAGACAGGGAAGAACTCAGGTGTGCTCCTGTGGAGAAAGGCTTCTCAGTGGAGGTGCCATTTAAGTAGTGCCTTAGCAAGAGAGCCAGAGGCTGGAGGTGCATTGCCAGGGATGCATAAGGGACCCTGTGACGTTGGAAGGAAGCACAGCACAGCAATGACTTTGGAGGCCGTAGTCCTGAATGTGAATCCTGTGTGCTAACAGCACCACTCAATTTCCACAACTGGAAAATGGAGATAGTAAACAGTTGTGAGGATTAACTAAAAGAATATTTGCAACACCCAGCAGAATTAGAAAGCCAAATATACATTTTATAAAAGTTGAAAATAAGCAACAATAAACTTTATGAATTCCCTATATAAATAAAAATGGGTAAATCCAGTGCCTAAAAGGGCTCCTATTTACTGTGAGAGGCCCCTATGCCCACCTGCCCCCAAAAGCGTCCCTTCCCAACAACAGGGAGGTGGGGAAGGTAGAAGGTATGAGCAGGCAAGGAGTGGAGGTGCACTTCCTCATTTGCAGCCAGAGATCCTGGTTTAGTTATTTCACCAAAGGCACAGGGTAGACTCACCCAAGTAACCAGCAAGTGCTTGTTTATCAAACCTAGACCATCTTCTACATGCTTAATGCAAAACAATAAACATCTATCCACCACCGGATCACCTGTTCATATATGAAAGTCAGTCCCTGCCCAAAGGAGCGTATAGGATGACCAAAGAGTCCCTGTTCATTCATACATTCAGTGAACACTTAGGGATTATCTGATTCCACTCAGGCACTATTACAGGCATCAGAACGCCCAGAGTGAATCTCTGCCCTCAAAGAGCTACATGCCTACCAACCAAGAGAAAGAGACACATATACAAAAAGCTCTAATCAAGTCTACTAAATACAATAATCAGGTTATGAACAGAAATGTTATGAAGCACAAAAGAGAGAGCAATTAATTCTCCAGAGGCCAGGGAATGTCATTCATGGCAGGCTTCCCAGATGGATGGCGATGTTGAGAGTGTGATACCTTAGTGTGATACCTCCTGGAAGGAGGCGGGGGTTGAAGGGAATGACAGGCAGAGGAGGATGAGGAGGGGCTCCTCCAGAAAGGGCTGGTGGAAAATGCAGACGCTTCTGGAAATTTCAGGCTACTTCAGTTCTTTCACTGTGATAGCAAGTGGGAAAGGAAGGGAGCTCAGCCTGGAAGGAAGGGCAAGGTGTGCTGAGCCAGCACATTTAAAGCCAAGTTTTCTAAAAGCCCCTGTTCGATCTATTTCTGTCTACTTTGCTGTCCTATTTTTTTCCTTTTTTCTTTCTTTCTTTTTTTTTTTACAACTGTGGTCTTTTACAGTTTACACTTTAGTAAAGTTTTGTAAAACTCAATAAAAGCCTTCACACTATGTACTAAACAGCCCTTAAAGTAGTCTCAAAATTACAAAATAAAAACCTAGAGTTTATCATTCATAAAATACTGCTAATTTGGAAGATGCTCAATAGGAACACATAGGTAGCTACAAAAGGTGCCCAGATTAATTCATTTAAATGTTTTAAAGCAAAAATTAATAAGCTGTCTTAAGGATATAAAAATACTCCAAAAATGCTTTGGGGAAGACCAGTTTTACAACCATGGACACTGGTGAAGCGCCCTCCCTCCTATGAAGTAGCTGTCTAGGGACCAGAGGCCAGTGCTGAAAGTATACATTTGGGAAACCTGAGTTGAAATCAGAGCACAGGTAAAAAATTTAAAAAATAAATTAAAAAAAAAATGGCCCAGGGCAACGTACAGGGCAGGAGAAAAGGAGCAGTAGGGCCGAATCTCTGAGAAGCCCCACGCTTAACGGGGATTAGAAGGATTGTCAGCGGAAGGAGCCAGAGATGGTGCTGCAGAAGCCGAGAAGAGAGGAGAGAGAGAGACAGGCCAGCTCTGTCAGCAGCCGTGAGTGAACAGTGGATAGAGGCCATTTACGTTGACGGTTCCGGGGTCATCAGAACCCTTCGCAGAAACAATCTGGTGGAGTGGCAAGAGCTGAGGCCAGAGTTTAGTGAGTTTGCGATGAAATGAAAAGTGGGAAAGTCAGCGTGCCCTCTCCACCTCCTGTCTTACAACGTGGAGCTAGGCTCCTACCCTCCCACAGAGACTGGGAGATAGGGGGCGCTATCTTCTTTGATGGTTCCATTTCAAAGGAGTGGCCCCTAGGTCTTTGAGAAAAGACTTGAGTTGTAATACTGGCAAGAAGCTTTAAAGATGGACATCTCGAAGGCTCCGAGAATGAATTTACAATTACAAGTTTGCTAAACTAAAAAAGGGGCAGGCAGGGGTCTAGAGTTATTCAAGCAGGGGTGGGGGACGGAGGGGGAGGCAATCTTGGTCAGAGGATTTAGCGTTTCTCTCTATGCCCTGATTTTATGATATTTACAGGCAGTGCTCAGACAGACCAATTATTTAGTTCTATTTGCAAAATTTGGAACAAAATCCAGTCAAGTCTTTTTCACTTATTTTCTTTCCGCCTAACATCAGGGTGGAAATGTAGTTTGTGGTAGTATTGCGGGGGAAGGGGAAATATTGTTACATTTAGACCAAAGAGAAGAAGAGACATTGTGAAAGTTCTCATGACTACAGGGGGCATCAATCCACATTCAGATCTGAATTCTTGGCTGTGTCCTCCAAATGAGGACTATTAGTCAGTTAGGCCAAATAACATGCGCAGGGTACAGACACACAGGAGAAGTAACACAGTGTTATTACTGCGTGCGGTTTGCCATTCACCTTTTGAAAACAACCTGAATAAATGAATCTGTGATATAGAAAGTATAAACCAATGTTAGAACTATCTGTGATTTATCAACTGAAAAGCTGAATAAATCACAACTTGCTCAGTATTCCGCCAGCATCTCTGGCAACTAGAGTCGCCTTTCATTTAGGCTGCTATGAAAATTCTCTAGAAACATGTAGGGCTTTTATGCCAGTTAGTCATGCAGGTTGAAGATTTCAAAATGCAAAACTACCCATACTGATTCTAACTTTTTCTCTCCTTGAATTCCCAAGAAGCCTCCTCAAATATGGGCAGATTTCAAGGCTAGTAAATGGTAAACATTGAAATCAATTAGACTCTGGCATCCAGGATGCTTGCAGCCATTATGTGGATCGGCAAACTCATTTTCTCTGGCAAGTCGCATAATTTGAAAAGATTCGTGTTTAGTTGCCAGCTCTGAAAAGTGGTAGATGTCACTTACCACAACAATGACAATAAAAACGGTAATAGTCACTATTGACATGTTTAATCTTAATAAACAACTATGCAAAGTAGGTGTGATTTCACCCCATTGCACAACTGGAAAAACTGTTTCAGAGAAGTGTAAGCAACTTACCTTTAACGGGTCACACAGTCACCAAGGGCCATCACTGGAACTCAATGGCAGTTTTGTGTGCTTCCTCCAAGTCTGTCTACTGCCTTTTTATAAAGAGTCTTATCAACCCCCCTGCTGGGTATACACAACGTGTTTAATGTTTTTGGAAAAAGTGACAACACACTTAAGTTTAATTAATCCTAAATGAATTGTTGAGGGTCTCATTTCACCAGGTGAAGTTTCCTATAATATTTTGTTATAGTCTTAGAATCCTCCCCAAAAAAAGAAAAAAAGAAAAGAAAAGGAGAGGAGAGGAAAGGAAAGCTCCCCAAACTTCCTAATGTCTCATATATGTGCTGTTGGCTCTGCCAGGGGGTCCCTTCCTGAAGCAGCCACAGGGGCGCCTGGGTGGCTCAGTCGGTTAAGCATCCGACTTCAGCTCAGGTCATGATCTCACGGTTTGTGGGTTCGAGCCCCGCGTCGGGCTCTGTGCTGACAGCTCAGAGCCTGGAGCCGGCTTCAGATTCTGTGTCTCCCTCTCTCTCTGACCTTCCCTTGCTCACGCTGCCTCTCTCTCTCTCTCTCTCTCTCAGAAATAAACAAAACGTTAAAAAAGAAAAAAACTGAAGCAGCCACAGTAATTCTCTTTCCAGGAGACTCTTCCAGCCTCTGTCCCCACCCCATCTCCTGTGTCTCTGGCCCAGGCTCCTGTTTTTACACTGCTGTGCCCTGTGCTCCCTGGGATGCCATCACTGGGGATTTCCTGTTAACACCTGCTATCATTAAGGAATCCCAGTATTGGCTGGACTGCAAGATACCTTTCGCCCGCTCCAGAGTCTCAACCCGTGCCCTCATCCCACACGTGAGCCACCCCATGGAGCTTCCCGAAGATGCTCCTAGAGTCCTTCATGGAACCCCTTAATGCAAACCTTTCAGCCCAGCTGCACGGCCCCGCACAGCCCCTGCTATCAGAGCTCTCCCTCTACCAAGTGATCCTGGGACACTCAGGCCCTAACACCAATGCACCCAAAACATTTCAGTTTGGCAGATATAAATAATGACCGAGAGCAGAAATAATTCTGGAACCTCTCATTCAGGGCAAGATGTGGAAAGGCATTCACACATGCATTCATAGAAGAGCTGCTGAGAGCCTACTATGCACAGTTTGTGCTGGTTGTTCTTGAGAATGGGGGAGAGAGAAAGTGAAACTCAAAAGTTTTTCACATCACATGTCCGTTTGAACCAGAAAGAACTCCCATTACTAATTTATTCAGTTTCACAAATGTGTATTAAGCTTCAAGCACACGTGCGATGCTACGCTGCGTGTTATTTACTGCTGAATGATTCTTCTCACCCTAATTCAGCCCTTCAGCAAGAAACCATATGCAAAACATGTTTTGGCCAATGATAAAACAACAAAACACTAACTTATATGTAGATTCTTTTAAATTCTTTAATTTTTTTTTTTGGAGAGAGGGCACTCAAGCACCAAGCCAAGGAGGGGCAGAGGGAGCTCAAGCAGGCTACGTGCACAGCACAGAATCTATATGTGGGGCTCAGTTTCAGGATTGTGAAATCATGACCTGAGCTGAAATCAAGAGTCAATGCTTAACCAACTGAGCTACCCAGGCACCTCTTAAAGTTCTTTTAATCACTGAATCCCATCCACAGTTCTGGAGGTACGCAGCGGCGTGTCCAGCTGATGTTCCTGCGGTCTTGTTCTAGTAGGACACCTAGAATGGGAGATTTATATTTGAGCTGCCGGGACATTAGCAATTACCTGCTTTAAAGAACCCATTTTATAGGAGGGTCAAATGAGACCTAAAGATGCTAATCAACTTTCCCAAGGCCACAGCCAGAAGCTGGGAAGTGCCCAGGGCACTTTCCTGGGGGCTTCTGCGCTGACAGCAGAGACAAGCAGACTCACTTCCTCTGCTGGTGCAGCAAATCGCAGAACATTCTCAGGATTTGGGGACATAAAGCAGATGGGCCCTGTGGAAGGTGAAGCCCCTGCATTATATCTCAAAGGAACCCTCAGGGGAGGGCCATGTTTATTCAAATTACTAAGTGTTAAGCACCAAGCACTGTATTAAAGTAATAGTCACATCCTGAGAAGGAAACAGACTGTCAGTGCTGTGTTAAGATTCTGTGGGCTCTAGGCCTTTCATGAATATTAATAAAAATACTACTATTAATAAAAATACTTAAACTATATTTTATGACTGCATTGGTATAAAGATGCATATCCAATTTGGATTATACTAATTGGTGGGTGTTTTTTTTTTCCTTTCTGATTTTAAAGAATTTAAAACATGTTCTTGAGCACTAAGAGTATGCTGGGCTAAGGCCATGTGTCCTGGACCCTGCAGATTACCAGTGATTGGGACATAAAGAAATGACCCCTCCCCTCCTGCCCACCAATGAAACCAGGACCTCAAGCCGTGGCTAAGAGTTGGGAACCGGGGCGCCTGGGTGGCTTAGTTGGTTAAGCGTCCGACTTTCGCTTAGGTCATGATCTCGCGNTGCGTGCAGGTGTGAGGCTTGGTCACGCTGGGCGCCAGGGCGCGGCGGGCCCGCCTGCCTGGGAACTCCGGAACGCCCGCTCTGCCCTTTGGGAATGGGAAAGGATGATCCAGGAGTTTCCACCACATTCCCCCAGACGTCCCAGCCCGATCTGTCCTGGTAATCACGGAGTAATAATGGCTCTATCAGCCGTCCCCTGGAGGTCCTTCCGCCACCGCTCCAGTTCCTTCCAGACGTCTCTTCCCTCCACCTGCGCGCACCGCACAGTGATTTTTGAGGAAGCGATCCAGGCTCTTGGAATTTCATCCCTTAAATCTGTTCCTACTTCTTTGCTATTGAGCGCCATCTAGCGAACGCTAGGTTTCATCACACAGAAATGGACTGGTGGAGGGGGAGGAGGGGAAGTCCATGAAAAAAAGACCTCAGGGGCCCTCAGCACAGGTGAAGCCTGAGTTTCAGCCAAACAGAGCTGAGATTCTGCCTTAGGACAAGACCCTGTCAAAGGAGACACTTCACTTCCACACGAGCGTCGTCACAGCACAAGAGAAGGGCAGAATGAAATTATAAAGAAGATAAAGAACAGGGCAGAAAGGCCATCAATACACAGCCCCAGGGTTATGCAGCAGTGACTGGACCGTCACTGCAGGGTGTGGGAGGGGGCGGTGCCCTAGGAACCGGAGTTAGTAACTTGAGTACCTGAGACCCTCAGAGGCCTGGCAGACCAGGAGAGTCTGCTTTCACGCCTGACGAGCATGGCCATAGACAGGAAATTAGGAAAAGGCAGTCTTGAATTTACAAGCTGCTTGGAGAACAGGACCATAATCTTTTTTTTTTTAATAAGAAAAAATTTTTTTCAGTAATAGAGTTTAGTGATTCATCACTTCCATATAACACCCAGTGCTCATCCCAACCAGTGTCCCCCTTAATGCCCCTTGCCCTTTCATCCCTTCTCCCCACCCAGCACCCCTCCAGCAACCCTCAGTTTGTTCCCTGTATTTAAGAGTCACTTATGGTTTGTCTCCCTCTGTTGTTGTATTACTTTTGCTTCCCTTCCCTTATGCTCATCTGTTTTGTATTTTAAATTCCATATATGAGTGAAATCATATTATAGTTGTCTTTCTCTGACTGACTTATTTCCCTTAGCATAATACACTCTAGTTCTATCCACATTGTTGCAAATGGCAAGATTTCATTCTCTCTAATCACTGAGTAATATTCCACTGTATATATATATAAATGTATATACACCACATCTTTATCCATTGATCTGTTGATGGACATTTGGGCTCTTTCCATACTTTGGTTGTTGTCAGTGGCGCTGCTATAAACATTGGGCTGCACGTGCCCCTCCAAATCAGCACTCCTGTATCCTTTGGATAAATACTTAGTAGTGCAATTGCTGGGTTGTAGGGTAGTTCTATTTTTAATTTTTTGAGCAACCTTCATATTGTTTTCTAGAGTGGCTGCACCAGTTTACATTCCCATCAGCCGTACAAAGGGTTCCCCTTTCTCCACACCCTCACCAACATCTGTTTTTGCCTGAGTGGTTCATTTTAACCATCCTGACAGGTGTGAGGCTGTATCTCTTTGCTTTGATTTGTATTTCCCTGGTGATGAGTGATGTTGAACATTTTTTCATGTGTCTGTAAACCATCTGGATGTCTCCTTTGAAAAAGTGTCTATTCATGTCTTTTGTCCATTTCTTCACTGGATTGTTTTAGGTGTTGAGCTTGATAAGTTCTTTATAGATTTTGGATACTAACCCTTTATCTGATATGTCATTTGCAAATATCTTCTCCCTTTCCGTCAGTTGCCTTTCAGGTTTGCTGATTGTTTCTTTTGCTTTGTTATCTTGATGGGGTCCCAAGAGTTCATTTTTGCTTTTGTTTTCCTTGCCTCTGGAGACATGTCAAGTAAGACGTTGTTGCGGCCAAGGTCAAAGAGATTTTTTCTTCTTTTCTCCTTTAGGATTTTGATGGCTTCCTGTCTTACATTTAGGTCTTTCATCCATTTTGAATTTATTTTTGTGTATGGTGTAAGAGAGTGCTCCAGGTTCATTCTTCTGCATGTCACTGTCTAGTTTTCCCAACGCCATTTGCTGAAGAGACTTTTTTCCATTGGATAGTCTTTCCTGCTTTGTCAAAAATTAGGTGGCCATACATTTGTGGGTCCATTTATTAGTTCTCTATTCTGTTCCATTGTTCTATGTGTCTTTGTGCCAGTACCATACTGTCTTCCTGATTACAGCTTTGTAATACAGCTCAATGTCTGGAATTGTGATGCCTCCAGCTTTGGTTTTCTTTTTCAGGATTGCCTTGGCTATTCGGGATCTTTTCTGGTTCCATACAAATTTTAGGATTCTTTGTTCTAGCTCTGTGAAGAATGCTGGTGCTATTTTGACAGGTATTGCATTGAATGTGTGGATTGATTTGGATAGTAGTGACATTTTAACAATATTTGTTCTTCCAATCCATGAGCGTGGATTGTTTTTCCATTTTTTGTGTGTCTTTTTAAATTTCTTTCTTTTTTAAAAAATTTTTAAATGTTTTATTTATTTCTGAGAGAGAGAGAAAGAGAGCGTGAGCAGGGGAGGGTCAGAGAGACAGGGAGACACAGAATCTGAGCTGGCTGTCAGCACAGAGCCCGACGTGGGGCTTGAACCCACGAACTGTGAGATCATGACCTGAGCTGAAGTCGGACGCTCAACCCACTAAGCCACCCAGGCACCCCTTAAATTTCTTTCATAAGCTTTCTAGAGTTTACAGTGTATAGGCTTTTCACCTCTTTGGTTAAGCTTATTCTTAGGTATTTTATGTTTTTTGATGAAGTTGTAAATGGGATTAATTCCTTGATTTCTTTCTGCTGCTGCTTTATTGTTGGTGTATAGAAATGCAACCAATTTCTGTACATTGACTTCATATCCCGCGACTATGCTGAATTCATGTATCAGTTCTAGCAGTTTTTTGGTGGAATCATTTGGGTTTTCCACATAGGCTATCATGTCATCTGCGAAGAGTCAAAGCTTGACTTTCTTCTTGTGATTCTGGATGCCTTTTATTCCTTCGTGTTGTCTGAGTGCTGAGGCGAGGACTTCCAACACTATGTTGAATAACAGTGGTGAGAGTGGACATCCTTGTCCTGTTCCTGACCTTGGTGGGAAAGCTCTGTTTTTCCCATTGAGGATGATATTAGCAGTTGGTCTTTCATATATGACCTTTATGACCTTGAGGTATGATCCTGCTATTACTAGTTTTTTGAGGGTTTTTATCAAGAAAGGATGCTATATTTTGTCAGATGCTTTTTCAGCATCTGTTGGAAGGACAGGATCATAATCTTTTCATGTGAACTGTAAAATTCCTCAAAGTGTTCCCTGCAGGCAAAGGACGTTTATTTAATTGGTTTTCATTACGTGACGAAGAGCTAAGGGACATCTTTCCTTCATCAGCCAGCTGGGAATGCTTTTCAGGACCTTTGGCATACAGAGGAAAGACATTATATAAGCAAATCCAGGGGAGAAACTGATACATAAAATTCCAGTGCTTACCCTGGAAATCTCAGAATGATGCAAATATTTCCAAGCCCCACGTGGGAGCCCACTTACTTCAAGCCATGTTCACTGCTGTCACATTTGAGCAACAGAAACAAGTGTGGAGTTACTGTGGTGTGAGACTGTACTTTGTATAAGGAAACATTCTGCCTAATGAACGAGTTTGGCAGACAGTGGTTTCGAGCTTTTGTTTAGTTAAGAGAGCCTTTGCTCGAAGCATTCATGGAAGCCTGATATGTAAACTGTAAGAGTGGACGTGCTGGCATGTTTGCTTGCCCCCATCCCTTGTGAGCCCCTTGGAACCCCAAGGTGTCTCCTGGAAACCCTGTATTTGAAAACCACTAGAATGATATCAAAAGCTGAACATCGTAAGCAGACATATGAATGTTAATCTGCGGTTATACTTACTAGCTAAAATGGACCTGAGTTTTCGCACTTATGAACATGAGGTCAGTGGTATCTATTTAGGAAAGTTGTTGTGAATGTTAGTGAAAACTTGTTTGAAGTGCCCAACACAGCGCCAAACACAAAATGGCCCTCGACAAATGTGGACTCCCTGTTTATGTAAATCCTTGTCACTGCGCTCCTGGTGAAGCTAGAGGTGCAGGACCATGATCCCTAGGGCTACTTTGGGGACAAGTCCTGAAATGGAATGACAGTAGTGCTTTGACTACCTCCAGAATCCTCGTGGGAAGCTAAGGACTAGGCTTCAGACCTCTTGGTACCGGGATAGAACTTTCTGACCATCTGCAAACTAGCAGACCCTGACACTTGCTCAACACACTAAGGCCAAGTACCCTGGAGAGAGATTGTCAAATTTGCTGGGCAGAAGAGCTACCTAAGTAAGTGAAGGACAGAAAATTAGGTCATTTTGCCAGCAAGCAATTACAGTAAGCCCAGGGGCTACCCCAAATCATACTTGAGTGTGGTACAGGCTCATGAAGAAACCTCTCTAGAAAACCCACTATAAAAATAATATATTTAAAGAGGGCTTAAGCAAATCCAAGAAGCTAGAGCAATTATAGACCAACTAGCCTATCCACCAATCCTGGGGACTTCACTTCCTCTAATCCACACACAGCTTGATTATGACTTGAAAATATTCTTCTAGAAAATGACATCTAATTTTTCTCTTCCTAATCAACTGTTGATCTGAAGTCTCCTTGACTTCCCACTTTCCAGGCTACAGACTTTGTTCAGAACAGAGCATTTCAGGTTTTCACTACAAAACATTTACATTATCAGTATTGACCAAATCAAGAGCAGAAAGCGGAAAGTTCAACTGATTTTATGAAAATTTTGTTTTGTGCAAAGCCCTCGGGATACGTTCAGGAGGAGGCAAAGAGCCGTGTGGCCTACAGTGAATGATGAATGAATCCATCGTTCTAAAGAGGAATGTCTTGGGGCGCCTGAGTGGCTTAGTCGGTTAAGCGTCCGACTTTCGCTTAGGTCATGATCTCACGGTTCGTGGATTCGAGCCCCGCGTCGGGCTCTGTGCTGACTGGCAGCTCAGAGCCTGGAGTCTGTTTCAGTCTGTGACTCCCTCTCTCTCTGACCCTCCCCTACTCACGCTGTCTCTCTCTCTCTCCTAGAAATAAATAAAACATTTAAAAAATAAATAAAGAGGAATGTCTTTAGGATATGACAAAGAAAGAAAATGATAACAGCATAGGGAAAGTGTCACTGAAGAGATTTCTACTAGGGGAGCACCTGGGTGGCTCAGTAGGTTGAGTGGCTGGCTTTGACTCAGGTCATGATCTCATGGTTTATGAGTTCTAGCCCCGCGTCAGGCTCTGTGCTGACAGCTTGGAGCCTGCAGGCTGCTTTGGATTCTGTGTCTCCCTCTGTCTCTCTGTCCCTCCCTTGCTCATGCTCTCTCTGTCTCTCAAAAATAAATACATGTTAAAAGAAATTTCTACTGGGAGCACCTGGGTAGTTTAGGCTGTTAAGCATCTGACTTTAGCTCAGAGCATGATCGTGAGGTTCACGAGTTCAAGCCCCGTGTCAGGCTCTGTGCTGACAGCTCAGAGCCTGGATCCTGCTTTACATTGTGTCTCCCTCTTTCTCTGCCCTTACTCCGCTTACACTCTGTCTCTTTCTCTCTCTCTCACCGTCTCAAGAAATTTAATAAGCATTGAAAAAAATAAAAAAATAATAATAAACTTCTACTAAACTTTTGTTCATCATACAATCTCTTCTCCCCCATGGCACTTCCTCCCCACAATCAGCTCACAGCCAGTTCTCAGTCTTTGCCTGAAGCCCGAAGCTGTAGGTGCCCCTCCGAGAATGATATGTAAGTAAAGGGTCATCAACACACCTAGGAGAAGTATTTAAAGTAGAGTAATGGAAGCGGTATGGGCTGCTTCACCAGTTAGTATTGTAAATACTATGTCTTCTGTTGCATTCTAATTCCCTGCAGTCTCTTTCCATGCCTCGATCCCATGGCTCCCCCTCCTGGCTCTTTCCTTCTCTGGGTCTTGCCCTCACGCAGACGACCAGCACAAAAGCCGTGGTCTTTGCAACACTCAACTTTGAAGTCTCGGCTTCGTCACACTGAAGTGAGCAAATTCATGAGAAGGTTCTAGAATACCTTTCAGCTCTCACATTCTCCCTAAAGTGTAAAATTTTACATAAGGATTAAAGAAAAATCTAAAGCAATTAGTTGGTCTGAAATTCTTAGTGCTGCAGATTTTGAAGTGCTGTTATCTGTTGAATCAGTGAATGTTGTCATAGTACCCAGGAAGGATCCACAACAAACAAACTGTGCTCAGTGAATTGAAGTCTCCTACTTCTCTCTAGACCGCTCCTGCATAAATAACATGGGAAAAGCAAGTTATTTATAAACAAGGTGCATTTGTTCTTCAAATATATCTGATCCAGGGCTCCCAAATTTGGATAAATTTATTTCTCCAGTGTTGCCTGATTACGTTTTGTTCAGCTTTAATGGCGCACAGACAACGTCTGGCTGGGCTGAGGGAAATTATGGTAAAACAGTAATTTTTTTTTAATGGGAAACTCATTTTGTTATCACACATTTACTCTTCAGAGGGCTAGAATCTGTGCCTTCAGTCAGCTTTCCTAGTCTCCACTGCAGAGAGAAGGAAATGGAGCCTCTGACTATTCCTCTCCGGCTTCTGCTTTCAAGACTAAAAGTCTTGAGTGTAAAGTTGCTGACAGCTGTTATTTATTGAACCAGGCCCTGGATGTGAATCACCTGGGTTGTCAAGGTAAATCTGAGTCATTTTCTAAACCGTGACAAGACTCCCACAGCATGGCCAGCTTTAGGAACTTTGAAGCAGAGAAAGCCGGTTGACAGTAGTCAGGCCTGTTTGTCTCCTCAAGCTGCAGAGAAATAGAACTTCGTGTAAAGTCTTTTAGCATCGTCTGCCTTGCTGAGAGACCCACGTTTATGTTTTCTAGGGCGTGCTCCTGCCCACAGCTGGGGCTGGTTTTACTAAGGCCNTATTGGCCTTCTCACCCCATACCATGTCCCCTCAGCAACTCTACCCAGAGCTTATGTGGGCAGTATATTTGGCAGAGCAGCCGACCATGTTCTCCACTTGAAGATTCACAATAGACATTAGCCTATTAATGACCCTAAAGAGGTTTAAAAGTAAAAGGAGAAGGGGGTGGGATTAGAGGAAAGAAGGGGGGGACAGAAACAAGGGAAAGAGAAAGAAAACCATTGCATTTATTTCACCTTGCGTTAAAAAAAAATTATTTAGCCACCAAACTCTTTCTAGTATAAAACCTATTAAATCCTGCTAACTCAAGAGTTCTGAGATGTTCCCACTTGAGGAATACAGATGATCACTGAAATCATCCTAATTCTGACAATTCTAAGTTCTGTTTACATGTCTTCTAATGCACAATTCTGATCATACCCTTTCCTTGCCCCCAAATCCTCCATGGCTCCCACCTGCCTGTAGACTCCAAATTCCTTAGCATGGTATTCAAGACCTACCAGAGTTTGACCTTAACTTACTTTTCCAGTCTTAGTTCCCTTCCTTCCCGTGCACAGTTTTCTGCTGCCTCCAAACTGGACCTTCCCGGCCCTCTCTTCTCATATCTGTTGCTTTCCCACCTCTGGGCCTCTGTTCAAGCCGCTGGGTCCAGCCTTTCCTCATCTTTGCATGTGTAAATGCAACTCACTTTAAATAATTGAAACTATAATCTCTTCTCTAACTTGTATTTAGAGCTCATCTTTAAAGCTCTTACACTGGACAAGGTACTGGCTTTTCCTATAGAAATATCTGTGAGTTACTACTTACCTTCCTCTAGGCTTCTTGGAAGAATAGCTTTATGCATGACTACCTGTGCCCTAGCTCCTTGCGTGGGTTGTGTTCCTTTTGAAAGAATAACCTAAAAGATAAATGGCTGCTATGATTCAGCAGGAACTCCTTCCAGGGCAGAAGGAACAAAGGTCTGCGGTCCAGAGGCCCGTTCGGTTCTGCCATCAGCATAGGGAACTCAGGCCACTTGCTTCTCTGCCTGAGAGGTCAGTGTGCTCAGCTCTATAAGAACAGGGAAGGGCCGGCAGCGGTCACAGGCCTTCTGAGCTAAATACTCTGAGATTCTCATCATTTATGAAAAATTTTGAGACAAGGCTACAGAATTTAAAGTAAAAGAGAGCAGTCAGTGACTAGAGACCCACTTGAATTTTAATAGGGGGAAAAACGATTAACCCAAAGGAAAGATCTCTAACATTGGGGCCTCAGGGATCAGCAAGGGACTAAGCAAAAGATATTTTTTAAAGCAGGAATTGTCCTGAGTTCTCAAAACTGTCCACATTAACGACTACTTGTCCACTTTACAAGTGGTCTTACAACTGATCTTAAATATATACTTTTGCAACTCATCTCTGCAGAAAATGCCTACCTTAAAAAACCTAACAAACAAAAACCCTTAATTCTCTAATGCAGGGGTTCGCAGAGTGTGCTCTCCAGGTTAGCTGCATCAGCATCACCTGGCACCTCCTTAGACGCACAGATTTGCCCCCAAATCCCAAACCCTTTGCGTCAGAAACTCTGAGGCCGGGGCCGGGAATCTGTGTTCTAACAAGGCCTCTAGTTGAACCAAGTTTGCTCATGATAATATTCAGAGTAAATATGTTATCATCTGTGTCATAAACTCAAAGATGCAGAAATGTGTGTTTCACTTTTCACCCCAGTCTGTTAACACTACTGTACAAAACGCCAAAATGGAGTGGTGGCAGATGTATTTGCTCTCTTGCCTTTGACTTCTGCCCACTCCACCGCTTAGACATCCATGCACTCATTAAAATCTGTCTCATCTTGGGGCGCCTGGGTGGCTCAGTCAGTTAAGCGTCCGACTTTGGCTCGGGTCATGGTCTCANACATTAAAAAAAAATCTGTCTCATCTCTTACAGCTGATCAAGCGGACCCTTGCAAATTCCTGGCCTGTGGCGAATTTGCCCAGTGTGTAAAAAATGAGTGGACCAAGGAAGCAGAGTGTCGCTGCAGAGCAGGGTATGAGAGCCAGGTGCGCCTGGACCGCCGGGACTCTGGCCTCTGCACCCCCAGAGAGGGCTGTGAGGCCATCCAGGGGAAGGGAGCTCCGTGCAGGTAGGTGGAGCACAGGAACTTTGTAGATACAAAGATTTGTTGCTCTTGCTCTTGAGAAACCTATCATTAGAATGAATGCATGTGGCCCTTTAAACCCATATGGTTCTCAGTCTCCAGTGAACATCAGAATCTCCCAGAAGAGGATTTGTTCAAACACATGGCTGGGCCCTGCGAGGCTCTCTTTGATGCAGTATGTCTGGCTGTACCACCTTAATTGGTGGTGGTGGTGGTGGTGGTGGTGTGTGTGCGTGCATGTGTGTGTGTGTGTGTGTGTGTGTGTGTGTGTATGTATTTGGGGTTTTTTTCCCCATATGTAAAGACAGTTTTCATCATAAAAATTTTGGAGAATATTCAGAATTATGAACAAGAAGATAAAAAATTATGTGATATTCTTATTAGCTATTATTATCTCTTGATGGAAAAGTTTATACAGAATATTTACATAGAATGTTCTAACGCAAAATAGAATCGCACAAGCTTCTTGTGTTTTTTGTTTTGTTTTGTTTGTTTTAAATTTTTTAACGTTTATTTATTTTTGAAAGACAGAGACCGAGCATGAGCAGGGGAGGGGCCGAGAGAGGGGGAGACACAGAATCTGAAGCAGGCTCCAGGCTCTGAGCTGTCAGCACAGAGCCCGATGTGGGGCTCGAGCTCGTGAACCGCGAGCTCATGACCTGAGCGGAAGTTGGCCGCCTAACCGACTGAGCCACCCAGGCGCCCCTAGCTTCTTGTTTTATACTCAGCTTTCATACTTAGAACATCCCCCTCTGTCATTAAATATTTTCTGTGCCATCACCTTTAATGATTACATAGTAGTCCCTTCTATAGATCTGCTGTGTCTAATCAATCCTTGGTTTCCAACAGAAAGGTTGAGAAGCTCTTAAGAAGAGGGTAAGGGAGGAGGGATACAATTGGCCTTCTATTCACGAACCAGACTTTTAGGGTAGGTGGCGTTATGAATGGTCAGGGAACACAAAGGCTCCTGATTCTTCTCCAAATCCTGTGACACCCAGATAAGGTCCACACTGTAGACTCTACCCTCAGAGAGCTTCTTCATGAGCCTCTCTCGCCTTTCCCAGTAGTGAGTTTCCAAACATACACACCTGAACATTTCCACAGTCTCTTAGACTCATACGTTAGATCACCTTGGACCCATATCTTTAATAGATCATGTTTCTTTTTTTACTGTCTTCTTACTCGTTCTGGTGGCCACAGTCTTTAATTTCCCACCAGGGAACTCATGGCCATCTGTCCCTCACTCAGTCAATAAGAAGCAATAGAGGAGCGCCTGGGCGGCTCCGTCATTACAGTCATGATCTTACAGTTCCTGAGATGGAGCCCCGTGCCCAGTTCTGCCTGACAGCACAGAGCCTGCTTGGATTATCTTTCTCCCTCTCTCTCTGCCCCTCTCCTGCTCACTGTCTCTCTGTGAAAATAAATAAATAAACTTAAAAAAAAAAAAAGAAGCTAGAGAGATTTAGCCTTTCTCTTCATGAAACATACCCTGTTCTTTGAAAGTATTAACACATTGAAGACAACTATCCAATAAGGGTTAAGAAGCAATATTCTGGAGTCAAACAAGTTGTGATTAAAATTTTGATTTAGCACTTTACTAACCAAGTGACCCTGGACCAATTACTTCTCAAAATTTCAATTCCCTCATTGAATAATGAGACTAGTAAAACCTTGTGGGTTCCTGCAAGGGGCATATGAAATTGTGTTTATAAAGCATCTTTACAAAGAACATAAAGCACAGAATATCCATTCAGATGAGTGAGGGTTATGAGAATGCTGTCAACTTTCTCCAGGTTAATCTCAAAGTCCCAACAGGATTCTAAATGGAATCTGACATTGTTTCTAAAATCCCCTGGAAATGAAAATGAACAGAAAATCTTGAAGTACAATAATGGAGAGGTTGCTCTATAAGAGAGCAATACATAAAATAATATTTAGAACACTAGGACAGTAAATACATAGAATTAATATAAGACCCTTGGGGCGCCTGGGTGGCTCAGTTGGTTAAGTGTTCGGCTTTGGCTCGGGTCATGATCTCGCGGTTCGTGGGTTTGAGCCTCGCGTCGGGCTCTGTGCTGACAGCTCAGAGCCTGGAGCCTGCTTCAGATTCTGTGTCTCCCTCTCTCTCTGACCCTCCCCTGCTCATGTTGTCTCTCTCTCTCTCAGAAATAAATAAAACATTAAAAAAATTAATATAAGACCCAAATAGATCCTTATATTTAGAGAATCTATTTTTTTAATGTTTATTTATTTTTGAGAGAGAGAGAGGAAAGGGAAGAGGCAGAGAGAGAGAGAGACAGGATCCAAAGCGGGCTCTATGGTGACAGCAGAGAGCTCAGTGTGGGGCTCAACCTCACAAACTGTGAGATCATGACCTGGGCCAAAGTTGGACACTTAACCAACTGAGCCACACAGGCACCCCTAGAGTATTTATTTTAATGAGCATTTCAAATCAGTAGGGAGAGAATGGACTGATCAGTAATGGTTAGAGTATAATTTGACCTTCTATATTTAGAAAAAAATAAAATTAGTTTTTACGCAAATCAATTTTATATCAAAGATTCAAACTTAAAATAAAAACTATGAAAATTGAGGAAAACTATTTGTAAACCCATTTTTAATAATCCTGGGCTAAAACAAAGAAAGCCTTCCCTAATCTGGATACCAATGGCATACCAAGATAACATTAAGAAGAGGATTTCTACAGGGAAAAAGTCACCACAAATAAAATTAACATGTTAAGAAGGTGAGAGAAAAATATTTGCAACCTATTTTATATCTTAAAAACTCATAGAAGAAATCCAGATGACCAAGAAAACATAGGACAAGATGCTTGTTCTCACTATAATCAGGGAAATCCACAAACAATAGAGATAGCTTGATACTAGTGAGTTTGGTAAAAGACAAACAAACAAATAAGAAAAACCAAAAAGGTTATTAATATCCAGTGTGGGTAACATCAGGGAAAACGAGTTCATCAAGCGTTGCTGGTGGATGTGTAAATTAGAAAAACCGTTTTTCAAGAAATATTTGTTTATCAATACTATAAAATTTTTAATTTGATTCAGATACTCTACTTTTAGACAATTATTCCTACAAAAATAATTGCATTTGTGCACTAAGATATGTTTACAGAAATGTTCGCAGCATCATCACTTTGGATCGTCCCCATCTATGGAGAAAGAGTTAAATCATGTATAGTGTGGTGTCATTCACCATGAACACAGCAGTTAAAAAGCAATAATATAGCTCTACTGGAGCTGCCACAGGAAAAAAAAAAACCCAGACATTTTATTAAATGTGAAAAGTAAATTGCAGAATAATAGATCCTGTTTAGGTAATAACAATAATAAAACTGTGTACTTATAAGTATATTAGGTTCCACTATGTGGCTTTGCCATTTTGTCAATAACAAATCGTCAAATATTGGCAATTTTGTATGGTTCACTCAAAGATGTAAGGAAAAGCATCGCCAGTATGTGGAACGGCAGATGCACTCATGCTACTATTCCAGTGAACAGTGGAAAGGAGAATTGCTCAGTGTTATTTTTTTTTTTAATGTTTATTTTTGAGAGAGAGAGAGAGAAAGAGAGATGGAGACAGAGCAGGAGCAGAGGTGGAGCAGAGCGAGAGGGAGACAGAATCCGAAGCCGACTTCAGGCTTTGAGCTCTCAGTACAGAACCCGATGCTGGGCTCATGACCGCTCAGAGCCCGATGTGGATCTCGAATTCATGGACCGGAAGATCATGACCTAAACCAAAGTTGGACTCTTAACTGACTGGGCCCCCCGGGAGCCCCAAGAATTGCTCAGTGTTAAATGCTAAACCCGAATCTCCTTAGCATGAGGACAAATCCCATTGCCCTCGCGTGCTGCCGCAGACTCTCAGCGTAAGACACCCCTGAGCACAGTGGTGCTGAGGGGCCCCCTGGATCTCTGCCCCCTCCTCCTGCTCCTCACAGGATGCCAACATTTATGTGACTCTTACAGTGTACTTACGTGAGGCTTACTTTTATGACCATTTAAGGTCTTGTCAACCGTAGACCAAGGCAGCGATGAAGTCTGGAGGCTTTAGAGTTAAAATTCCAGCTCTACCCCAACTACTTGTCACTTGGGCAACCTTAAGCCTCAAATTTCTCGTCCAGATAATGGGGATAATCGGAATGCATACATGGGTTTAGGTGAGGGATAGATCAGATGCTCTTCAGGGTAAACGGCCCTGATGCTGGCCCGGCTGGAGCTGGTTGATGATTATCCACAGAGGGCAGCCCCGTAAGGAAATGCCAGGAATGCAAGCCTAAACTCAAAGCAAATCGGCTGAGGACACAAAGGTGTTCTGACACCGAAAGCCGCACTCTCTCAAGAATTGTAAACTCAGTGCATTTTTGTTAGTCTACCTGAAGATGAAGAAAGAGATGGGAAAATTATACCGAGGGCAAGTGCCTTGCTGAACAGATGAGTCCACTGATTTACAAGAAACATTTTCAGTTTGTTTTCTTTGTCATTCCACTGCCAAGTCGTCATCCATCATATTTTCACCTTATCCTTCCTTATTTTCCTCCATTCAGTATTTATGAATGTACTACATACATTTTTCATTTCCTTCATTTTCGATATCCCATAGATTCAGTTGTATGGAACTTGGCAAAAATTCTCCCAAGAATAAACAAAATTTTCATTTTCGAAGGTCTCTTTTTTAGCTTAATGAGTTTGACTTTCATTAATCACAATTATCATTATAACATATGCAAAGATGCAAATCTAGATCTAATAGTAAATTATGACTTTTCTTCCTCAGATCTGGAACTTTTCACTTTGTCCTTCAATTAACAGGCCCAATGCGTTCTCCGTGGTGTTATTTATAATAATGAAAATTATTTCCAAATATAGGAGCCAGATTCAGGAAATGAGGATGCAAAGTGTCATCTCTGAGGAGATTTTTATAAGAAAGTACTTGTCTTACTACAGTAAGATCCCAGGTTTACTCACTTGCTACACCTCAGATGGGGGAAGAGCCCACTTTTTATTTCTAGCAGCTGTGTCTCACTCCCTTAGAAGCACTTTCTCCACTGGATGGGGAAGCAGTGGGAATGGCGGGGAGGAGCCAAGAGAGGGAGGAGTTAGAGTTTAATACAGTCCAATCCATTTTTAAAACTTCATCTGATGAACAACTGAAGCAACAACGTTAGGCAACTCCCTTCCCTTGGAATATATAATCAGGCTTAAAAATCTTTTCCCTTCCTTTCCTTTCTCCAAGATGGTGTCTAGATGTATGGGGAGTGTCAGGGGCTGGGCGGGGAAGGGGGGGGTGCTCCCTGCCTCACCAGACCCTTGGGAAAGTCTCTATCCTCATTATTTCTCTCACCTGTGATCTCTCAGTCCTGACCTCAGGTACCTACCCGTCCCTTAGTATTCTCAGAGCTTCCAAATCACCCAACCAGGTGATTGGCAAGTAGGAACCAAACATGCTGAAGGAACAAGGAACTTTTCTCGTCAGACTACACCTCCAAGATAGCATCTTCCTTCCTCCCTCCCTTCCTATAGTAATACCATCTCTATGCCTGAAATTAAAATGGACAGAATGCTAGGAGAAAGAAAACAGTTTACTGATACGGGAATATATGTCAGAGAGTATCCCCCAAATATTATACCCATTTTATAATGTAGAGAGGGAAAGAGCAAGGTACAAAATGTGTATACACTACCACCAGAAATTATAGAATATGTACATTAAAAACTCTGGAATTCTATACATCAAATTATAAAATAACTTTGGTTTTTAAGTTGTACGAACAAATGTCATTACATGGATGTTTTTCAACAACCACAACTCACGACTTTAAAAATAACTCTGGAAAAAAAAAACCTCCACTTTTTGCAAGATGAAGTTATCCCCCATCTTTCTCTCTAGCTTTGTTCAGCCATTCTGAGCTGGCTACCTGAGAACGGGTTGAGCCAACAGGAAGGCAAGACTCAGGGGTCGAAGCAGAGAGCACGCTTCTTCCAGCCCTCTCGGATGGCACCCGCGAAAACGGGCAATCCATTTTCATTGCTGTCATCATCTTAAAGCTAAAATAGTAGAAAGTTGTAGTTGCTATTAATGTCAATAAACCCAGGAAATAGGATACCATGTTTTTGCTTTCTTTTGTAGGTCACCAGGTCACTCTAAAAATCAAGCCTACAAAACTAGTGTTAAGAAGTTCCAACATCAGCAAAATAACAAGGTAAAATAATACTTTTATGTGTTGGTTTTACTGAATTTTTAAGAAAACCTAAAACATTTCTACATCTGACTCTTCTTTTAAAGAGAGATAAGTAAGAGCACTTTGCCTTTATTTGCCAGGCTCCTTAATTGAGTACCATAAGGGCAGGGGGTATTGTAAGGGGCGTTTCTTGGCATGAGGAAGACAGACACAGAAGGCTGGCATTGTCTGAGATGTGTAGACAAAATTAAAAAAAAAAACAAAACAGAAACAATCCAAGTATTTTATTCACTTTTTCTTGTAAAAATATACATGCAGTTTATCAAATGCATAGCAACAGGTTGAAATTTTCATAATTCATATTCTTGGAATCATTTATGCATATTCTTGTATCTTCTTTTGATTTTGAATAATGAACGAAAGCAAAAATATATAGAGAAATATATAGAAGAAACATGATTTGTGAGCAATGGGTAACTTCAAAAATTCCTATATGTTCATCCTCAGATAAATGTTCCTTCCGGTGTCCCAGATACCCCTTTCAAATTATTCATCCAACTTATTTCACTAAAATAATTCTGTTTTACAAAGGGAAATATCTATAAATAGGTTAAATATAGAGATTTTTGAAAAATAACTTCTGAGAAGATACCTTGCACAACTTTTATCCTAAAATTATACCTAGTCTTTGATGTTTTGTAAAAGTGAGTGATAATCAGCCAGTTCCCACTCTACCTGAAATCTATAGTGTTGGATGGAAACAAACACATCAAAGCTTGTACTTGAAACAAGTTGTTACCATCAGTATACAATCAAGGATGCTGAGGCAACCACACAAATGCTAATCACAATTCCATGTGGCCAGGTGCACACTGGAATAATGTGTGCATTTTGATTTCCTGAAACAAAGGAAATTGGAAAGATAGAGGAAGTTCATTCAGTCTTAAGTCATAAAATGACAATAAAGCACCAGATCTGCTATTAATAAAATGCCCAGGATGAAGCAAACACTAAGTAAATCCTAAAGTGCCAGGGAGAACTAAGGACCACATTTCAAATGAAGCAGCAGCATGGAATAGTCATGTTTGCTGCTGTTGGAAGGGAAGGTGGTGACTTTAATTCACAAACTGCGTCCTCTGCTTTAAGAGATGCTCCAGCCTGAGAATCTAAATGGGTTTACGAAGAGATGGAATACATTCCTATTATGTTATAAAGTTAGGAATATTTTGGATGGCATCCCCAAACCTTTCAAAGAAGATATCCTAAATGGCAAGTATATTCTTTCAAAACCAGCAGAGGTGATATTGGAATGAAATATTGATTTGGCCTCAGATGACATTTCTTAACCTCTTAAAACTATTTCTCTTCCAGATAATCAGGAAAAGAAATTCTGAATTACTGGCTGAAGGATATGAAGAATTTAACTATCAAGACTGGGAAGGAAATTAAAAGCTAAAAATATACAGATTATAATTTAATCTGTCTCAAGAGAAATAGATTGCTTTTTCAAGGAAAACTGTATCCACTCTGTTAAAATTCTGAAAACATAGGCAAGCATATTTACTGGTCATCTGAATCCAGTCATATAGTCAACACTGAGAACCAGCACACACACCATGTTTCAAATAGAGAAGAATTGTGAACTTGAGGACTGGTACATTCTGCAGTAAAAAGATGTTTTTTGTCAAAACGCAAAGCACAATCACTGACCGATAGTCAAGGTGACAGCAAACCAGATTTGCTTCTAGCTGCCCTCAAAATAGTACTGCCAGATCATTTACAAGTGCAACTACCTGTTGTTTGGGGAGGTTGAAACAAAGCTCTTCATGTGTTACAGTGCACATTCAGGACATGCGCACAAGGAGATGCAGGTCTCTCTGAAACATGAATGTATCCAGTATGTAAACAGTGGTGAGGCTATATATGCTCCTCACTTCAGTGTAACACGCACGTGCACACACACACACATACGTGCACACACCTTCAGTTCTTCAGCGCATTAGTTTTACAAGAAATTAGTGCTTACAGAGTAGATCGTTTTGCTGCCAATAATTTCTGAATTGTTCCTTTAATAGAAAAATGAACTGGGGTTCAGACATATATACTATGGGAAATCTAACTTTTCTTGTTACCTGATAAAGCTGGTTTTTCTTTTTTAAGCTTATTTTTGAGAGAGACAGAGACCGCCCCAATGGGGGAGGGGCAGAGAGAGAGAAGAAGACAGAGAATCCTCAGCAGGCTCCATGCTGTCAGCACAGATTCCAATGCAGGGCCCGAACCCAGAAAACCACGAGATCATGACCAGGGCCAAAACCAAGAGTTGGACGCTCAACCGACTGAGCCACCCAGGCGCCCCCCTGCATAAAGCTATTTTAAAGGAAGACACTATGTTGGGGGAAAAAATTACATTGTACTTTGTGACATAACCAATACTTACATTCCACCACAGAGGGACTATGTCTTCCTATAATAATTCTATTGAATACTTCTTGACACTAACTTTGCTGTGTGCATGGGTAGACTGGCATCAGGGTAATCCAGTTCAGCCAGTTTTTTAATGTGCTACGTAATGAAAAATGATTTATCTGTATCTGTTTCAAATGTTCTACTACCAATATATTTGCTGCAAAACCTTAATTTCAATAAAATGTAAGCACCATATTCATAGATTTATAATAAAAAGGATCTGTGTTTTACTAACTATTCCCTAGATTTGCTACATGGATTATGACAAATGATTAAGCATGATTTTAATGCTACCAAAACATGAGAAAATATTCAACACCGATGGCAACATTTTAGTAATAAAACTTCAAGAATAAAAACAAAGTATTTCCTAATAAAGACATAATCTTTTGGGAAGTGGTATCCCCTCCTGGTTACAAACCCTTGAAAATTCACTCCTGTTGGCCTCAGAAATGCATGGCTTTCAACCCTATTCCCACCCCAATTGTCCCCTAAGTGAGGAGCTGGGATATGGCATAAGGAATTCAACCTGTGAGATGGTGATCAAGTACCACAAAGAATGATGGTACGAGATGTACGTACTCACTCACTCATCTCTGGAACCCAAAAGAAAACATGGTTGTTAGAAGCATGATAGGCCAACCGAAGCACATGAAAACAACTCCATCAAGAGAAAAAATTAAACTCAAACACTATCATCTCCTCGTAATGCGCCCTCTACAACCTCTACATTTCAGTTGTGCTCTAACTATAGTAAGGAATGTAGTTTTTGATGGGGAAAGAGAAGTAGGTGAACACTCCCTCCTGTTAAAAGGGTCCTGCTTAGAAGCCAGTGCCTCTCACTCGTTGGATCACCCACTTTTCAGATTGGTCTGTTCCAACCAGCCAGAGAAGAGCTGTTGGCCTGTACTCTCAGAAGCCCCACCTGGATCATTAGGTTCCAGATGAGGGGCAAACAGTAGCCTGTGGAAACTATCTACATTCAAAGTCTCAGCAAGATGGCCTCTTCTTTGGATCCCTAGGTTTCACCTCCTGTGTCATGTCACAAACAGATTGGTAAGGGCCTGGGGAAAGATAGCCAAGATTTGGGTTTTCCTAATCTAGTTGATGAGGGAGCGTGGGGCAAGCTGATGGCAAAATACAGGCTAACACTCCCAGGTGGAATACGGGTGATATTCCTCGGACACTCTCAGCTACCCAAGAACAAAGGAGAGGGTTTAAGTGCTTGCCACGGTAATGTGGAAACTAAGGTGAATGAAAAACTAAATTCCCTTACTGCCTACAGCCCATTGACAAGTCCTTTAAACAGGCAGAGTGACCTCCCTCTAGGAGCTCAGCTGCCTCAATGATACTTTGCTGGGGGCAAAAGGGAATCTTGGTTTAACATTATCCCAACCTCGAGGATCCTGTAAGTCTACTTCCTTTATCTCAACTGCTCCAAGATGTATGCTGGCAATCTTAGTCCAAGCCCCCCCGGTACACACCTGAAGGGTCTCATGACTGAGGTTTTATTAAATGGTAATAAAAGGTGTTTCCCTGGCAAAAGCTAGCCCCTCAAGGTCCTGGAAACCTTGCTTCCAAAATTCCTTAGAGATTTATTCTGTCCCTGACCCCCTCCCAACCTGAGGGTATATAATGAGTTACCTGTTATGACCCCACGCAGCTCTTCCTGCCCCATGGTTTAGTAAAATCACCTCTTTTGCACCAAAGACGTCTTCAAGAATTCTTTCTTGGCCACTGGCTCCAGACCCCATGAATCCCACATCACCCCAAAACGACATCATAGTCAATGTGAGTAGCTGCAGGTCACATATAGTCCGGTTTATTCCCTGGATGGGAAATGCATAAAAGTTTGGGGCCAAAACTCAAGGTTATTCTAGTCACCTGAGTTCCACTGCCTCTTCCCACAGCCACTTAGCAAAGGGGTTCCAGCTCAGGACCCCAGACTTCTCCAATTTATTCAATCTGAGATGTGGGGCAACAAATGTAATGTTTACAATTGTTTTTAACACCCTGTAACTGCATTAAAAGCACAAGATGCAAGAGGAAGTTCTACATAGATGGAATTTATTATTTCTATTTCCAGTACATCAGTATTTTAGGAAAGAATCAGATATACATTTTTAAGGAAATGAGGGAAAATTAAGCAACAGGTGCTATTAGATGGACTTTGAAAAGTGAAAAGAAAATGGCAATAAGCCAATCCGAGGTTTGAAGGTGAGACTCTGCATAGATACAAATTAGGATTAAAGATTCTCATTCTCATGTACATTTTCCCCTGATTATCTTTTGAAAGATATCTTGAAAGTCTGACCATCAAATTTACTTCATCGATTAAGTTAGTGATGGGAAAGGAAGAATACATTGATGTGAATTGAACCTAACTGTATTCAATGATCTGGGCCTGACATGGGTAGACTCTACCTCTCCAAGTCTCCCCAACTCTCTCCCTCCATGAGGCTCACACACAGAATGTCTACTCACTGCTGGTCTTCTCCAGCATGGCGGTGCCATTTCCATATGCTAAGAATTTATACACCAGGTCTATTGGGATCCAAGTTTTAACAACCACAGGTTGTGCTTCTGTATTACATACAACTCATTCTAAAACTCAGCAAAGATCTAGGAGTGCTTTGTCACCTGAAATGTATGTGTTTTCCAGCCTGGGGAAGTAGAGTCTTCAGGGATAGACCCATTTATTTCTCTTCTAGCACTGCCCCTCTCTTTCCTTATTGTTGCAACTGTTCCCCTCGACTCGTCCTTATTCTCATTTTTAGTATCTCCTGCCCTCTCCTCCCTTGTTAGTTTATCTTCTGGGAGAAATAAACTCTCAATACTTGTTATTTCTGGTAATGAAACATAGAATATGTCACACTTTCTGGAGATGTGGAATGACAAATGAATAGCCTCTGTAAATCTACAGGGGCTACTCTGAACAGTTTTGTTTTCTTTCCACGATTGGAGCAAAAGCATTTCTATCTCTTTCATGGTCTAGAACTAAATTACTTGATCCTTGTCAATCTCTTTTACCTCCTCCGTAAAAGGAGGTAGATCTACCACTAACATTGTACTAACTGATTGTACTAACGGACTGATTCATTCAGTAAATATTTATTCTACTTAGCCAAGTACTCTTATGGTCCTTTACGAAAAGAAACCAAAGAGCTATGTATCTGGGTCCCCTGAGAACCATAGTAATAACCTGTGAATGAAATTATTTTTTAAATCCAATTAATAAAGCTCTATAATTAATCCTCATTATTATTCTTGCCTGTTTCTATTCTCTAGCCAAGCTTCCACAAATACCACCTACCGATTTTCCATGTAAGATTCTAATTTCTTTGTTGTTTGCAAAACAAAAGTGTTCACTGTGTTACAGGAAAGAATGACCTATTAAAAATACATTATAGGAAGCAGAATGTAAATTACAATAGAATGTCTCCTGTGTAGGCTTGTACTCCTACGTGCATTATTTTATTTTTTCCTCACATAATCCTCTGAGAAGGTGCCATCTACTCAACTTTGCAACTAAGAAAATTCATTGTTCTCTTGACAAGTGTGTATTAAAGAAACTTTCTCTCAGTGCCTACCAACAGCTCATAATACATATCTTAAATGTGTTAGTGGAATTAGGAATTACATTATAATTGAACTGAATTTTTCCTTTCATTCTTAATATTTTATGTATATCTACTTTTGTAACCTATACACTAAGGAAGGAACATGTACTGAGTAAGAAAAACATTAAGATTAGTTCTTAATATTCAATACACTGGTTTAAATTTCAAATTTTAAATCTCAATTACGACATTAAATACAAATTGACTTGATTCCTATAGTTCTCACACAACATTTATGGGTTTGACTGTGAACACTGTAAAGCAGCTATATCCACATCTTTTAGAACACTGTTTCTGCTAGTACCCTGAAAGGCTGATCGGGTCCTAAATTTTTCTAGTAAAGGGACGTGTGTGTGTGTGTGCGCGTGCGCGCACATGCGCATCTATTTTATGTAGGTTACTTTAAGTCTATCTGAATTAGGGCAATTCTCCTGGTAGCCAAAATTAACTCAGGAGACTACTTTAAATAGATAAGTTCTAGGACAGCTGTATGACATAATTAGCAACAAAATGGCTTAAAACTGTAATTTTATTAGCTGTTAAAATAAAAAACATAAGACTTGGGACAATGCTTTGCTGTGATAAATGTCTTACAAATTCTTCAGAACATTAAGTTCTCCCATTGCAGTAATTTTAACCTGTTTGATGGGTTTTCCATCTAGTGCTTAAATGTATCTAGAAGATACATAAAACTACTTTTGAAAAAAGTACTAAAGTGATAGGTCATTAAAAATCAATTTGGTTATTAAATTTTCTTCAAGGACTTTATTTGCTACTAGTTAAGCTTATCATTCACTATCCTATACAAATAAAAACACCAATTAAAGGCAAGTGATGAGAAGAGAGAGAACAGGTCGTTTATTTTCAGTCACCAGACCTTCTGTCACCAATCACAGGGACCAAATGACCCAAGGGTGGGTGCATCGCCACAGTAATACAGCCGTCAAAAGATAATCCTATTCACATTCTCAACAGCACAGGTAGGACCACTTAATTTCTTCAACAGGAGAAAATCATTTGCACAGTATCATAATAAATAAATATTTCTGTACCAAGACACATATTATGAGAGAAGCAATTCTGAAAACAGTGTCTGTGGCTCACAAGCACTAATCTAATCAGCTGGGAAATATCTTCCTGACTGAGGTACTCTTTCTAGGAAAAAAAAAAAATCACTGAAAATCATTTCAAAGGTTAGGGTCTTTAAAAATCAGGGGAAAAAGTACAGAGACTACTTTGATTTTTCTAACTTTATTCTAAAATACAAACAAGACTCATTAGGATTATATCAGCATAACTCCATGATGTACTTTTGTCTCCAAATTCCTAATATGAAGTCATAAATATTAAGTTTGAAACTGCTGACATTTGATCAAAACACACAAGGAAAAAAATTAAATTATCAGTTACATGAAATAAGCAATTACTAAGCACTGGGCTTTTGAATTATAAAGCTTATAAAACAGCTCTACAATTACCAAAATCTCAAGGCCAAAAAAGACACTAGGAATTTTTCAAAAACAAAGATATTTTGAAACAGAACACTAGCTTAAATAGTATGAAACAACTTGGACAAGATTCTGATACAAAAATTGCAACTGAGATGAAGTTGAAAGAATTATATGAATTCAGTCCAGTTAAGCCACACTGCCACCAAAAACCTATTTCCTTTTCTAAATGAAATAAGTTATCTCAAAACTTTTAAGCATTGAAATGGCCTGAATTTCCTTTATTTGTCTATGGACTATAAGAAAATATTCTTCCATAGCAACAAAACGTGATAGAAAAGAACAATAAATCTGTGAGTACCTTCTTTATCGCAGAGTACATCAAATACATTCACGCTCTTTTCTAGAATTCTAGAGGTTCAGGTGAACTGCTTTACTCCAACTAAGCCACACCACAAAGGAGGTGGGAAAAAAAATTCCACCTTCATTGGAAATATCCATCAATTTCTGAAAAAGTGAATTAAAAAAGTACATAGCATTTCAGATCAAAACATCAGTGCCTTGATTAAGTGCCTTAATTTTCATCAGAAAATTTAAGCTAAAGTTTCATTATTCCAGTT
Organism: Crocuta crocuta; assembly: GCF_008692635.1. Classification (NCBI taxonomy): domain Eukaryota; kingdom Metazoa; phylum Chordata; class Mammalia; order Carnivora; family Hyaenidae; genus Crocuta; species Crocuta crocuta. Next base: position 2,071,313 of record NW_027527569.1, read on the forward strand.
ATATGGTTCTGTGCCATCCTTGAAAAGTGAGTTAAGTTTTTAAAAAAATTTCCTTTTCTAGAGAACAATTACAATGGACTTCAAGTAGTCTGTTGGCAAAGAATGAGAAAGTTAGAATCTGTCCAAATGTTAAGCAGTATTAGAATGAGGAGAGGTTTAACAGTTAGAGCTGGATACAGGAAAACAATTTTTAGGTCCCAAGTTCACTACCATAATTTACCTTAAATTAACAAAAAGCCCATGATTAATAAAATCTGTTCACTTTGTATAAGCAGTTCTAACCTGGTCACAGAAAGGTCAAATCTTGGGGGCACACACCCTACTTAGCGCCCCGCACAGCTCCCAGCTGTAAGGTCAGGTGCACCATCTACTTTAACAGATTCTGCAGCATGGCCGTGGCATACGTGGGCCTAGCCTGTTTGCTCTCAATTGCATTCTGGAGGTACTGGATGCCTCCACAGCGTTCCCAAATTTCTTCAAACTGTCTTGGCAAAATCTCAGCACCACGCTTTCGAGTCAGGCCTGTCTCTTCGAGATTCAGCTCACACATCTCCATGTCATCCTTCCCTGCACGGGTGAGACATCAGGGAATTAACTCTTCAGAGACACTTATTATAAACTTTATACCGGAGTTTCCAATTCTCGCAGATTTAAGAACTTTTAAAACTTTATGTTCTTCCTCTAAGACAGAAATCTGCTTAATAAATTCACCTCCACCAAGGACCCTTTCAGAAAATACTAATGCTGCAGTCGATCAACAAGTTATCAAGCTTAATAAAAATTCTACATTTCTTTCAACAATTATAAATCAACTGATATAATTAAATACCAATGAAAAGGTTCTTAGGACACAGACAAGTTTCTATGTGTTCTACGAGGACAGAATTAATCCAATTTCACATCATAAATAAATTAATGCTCAATTAACTGGAAGTCTGATTTAACTGCGAAATTCCATCCCTCAATCCTGAAATTTAATGAATTATTCATATTATATATTAGACAATTTCATTCAGAGGGTTTATAATCCCTTTTTGCTTTTATATAAGGTTTTTTTTTTTTCTTTTCCACATGAATCATACACACCAGCCACAAGCAGGATGGGTGGCTTGTCAGGATGGAGTTCCATCTGCCGGGCAATCCACGGGCCATCAAAGTGCGCGTACCACCAGCCTTTTTTCTTATTCTGCGGGTCTTTGTACTGGTCGGCAGGCCGGATGAATGGGATGCGGAAGAAGCGCTGCTGTCGGTTCATTTCTATCTCCTGCTGCCTGGAAGGAGGCTGAGACGCTGGGTTCTGCTGAGCTGCTACAAAGAACAAGCCAGGGAAGTTACACCAGCAGCCCAGGGGATAATGCAAGCAGCCTTTAATCTTAAAATGTACCACACATTTTTTTAAGAGAAGAGGGGTTGCTAACTGTAAATTTAAAAGAAATGTAAGTATCAATTGCTTATAAATGAATAAAATGTAGAGTGTGCTCTCTTAGAATTTTCTTTCCCTAAAGATGTTCCTTAACATTGCAAGTACTCTCTCTCTATCTCTCCTCCCCCCTTAAAACCAACAACAAACAAGCCCAAGTAGATCCCCAGAAATGTCTGTATCAACCTAAAATAAGAAAAGCAAACTAGTATTATTTGCTACGATTTATATTATTCCTCCAAACAGTTCAAAGTTGAAGGCTACAGAGTAACTTTCATGAGACTATCTGTGATAAAACAAATGAATAATTTCACAAATGTGAAGAATTACAGATATTTGCCAATTTAAGTACTATGTCCTCAGAAAAGTGGAAGACACAAGTTTGCTCTTTTGCCAACTGATTCTGGGATTTAAAATGACCAGAACAGGTGTTTTCCTACTACCACTAATAGACAACTTTATGACAACAAAAAAATGCTGTTAACAATAAGCATGAACTTTCTCTCAGAGATAATTATTTACTCTGAAATCCTATTTCTCTTGGAATAAAATCCACTGAAATAAGTGGAAAGTATATAATATGGGGTTCTTTTTATCATAAAAAAAGAAAAACCCTTGCTTTTCTACTAGTATTGGACATAGGACTCAAATTTTTTCCCCTTGCTCAATTTTCATTACTAAACAGTCAGGTTTTTATTTTATCTACAAACATTTCCCTGGGCAATAATTTTGCAGTTTCAGCAGCATAATTTTAGAAAGTCTGTTTAATATGCTTTTTACTCACAACTTTAAAAGTAGACCAGCCATTTACTGCAGCTCAATTAAGAACCTCACTGAAATTAAGTATGTCAATGAAAAATTATAGAATATGTATAAGCCAAGAATGCCACACAGCTTTTGTAAGAATTTCCAAATATTGAAAGGATGAAAATACTCTTATTCTATCTTTAACACTGATAGCAAAAGCTTTATAGCAGCTGAGTTTATTTCTGTGCAAACCAGGGAAAGGAAAAAAGCAATTAGCAAAGCTGCACATGCCCCGGAAAGAATGACACAGAAGCCCAGTTTTGTTAGTGACTCTAAAGAGATGCACCACCTGCAGCATGTTCACAGAGATGAGCTTATTTAGTCTTTGTCCCTCCAAACTACTTACAGTTTAGTGTTTTCATTTTAACTTTTAAAAATTGCATACTTTGCAGAAAATATACTAACCCCAAATGAAGAAATTTTAAAAGCATAAGAAAAAAACCTTTCCCTCTATCCTAAGCAGTAACTTAGAATACCCAACTGATAGAGAACTTACTATGGTACTGACGGCCACTTGTTAAATTAACCTGCGTTTTTCTTTTAAAATAGCAGCCTCCTGTACCTTAATATATTGGGTAAAATTTAGAAATCCAAGGAAAACTCTTTGATATTTTTTTTGTTGTTGGTTTTAACTAATGTTGAGAACTGAACATTGCATTAAGGAAGCCTTAATTTCCAAAAATATTCATCTCGAAAAGTACAAATATACAGATGTTAAAAGTCTGAAACTTAGGGGCATCTGGGTGGCTCAGTTGGTTAAGCACCCAACTCTTGATTTCAGCTCAGCTCATGACCCTGCGATTCATGGGATTGAGTGCCCTGAGGTGGGCTCTACACAGACATCACAGAGCCTTCTTGGGTCTCTCTCTCTGCCCCTCCCCACCTGCCCTCTCTTTTTCTCAAAATAAACATTTTTTTTAAGTTTCAAACTAATAAACAACTATTTTTTCACATCCAATTGTGTCATCTTTAAAACATGAAATGTTTTAAATGTGGCCCTATAAATTACTAGAAGTACTTAAAAAAAATCAGGTCCAACAAATGGGCAAACAAATATGGCATTATATCCAAATCACTATTGCTCAACTGACTGCAAAAAAAATTTACTCTATGCTAAGATGACTCAAAGCTTTTAAATGATCAAAAATGTGCACCATAGGACACTATACAAGTCACAGAATAATCTCCTCCTTCTCTTAGGAGGCATCCTGTTAAACCCGTGTACATTATCACACAAATCCAGATGTCTTTAGATCGAGATGTTGATACTCGTTATAACAGTGTTTGAAACCAGCACCTAAAGTTAGTCTTAATTCTAAAATAATCAGCTGCTTATTGAGTTTTGCTACAATAAGAACTGTGCATATTCACAGCTTAAAGTACTATTTATATTAAAGACAGCAATTTCATAAAACAACAGACTAATTTTGTTCTGCATATATATTTTGGAGTGATCCAAATGAAAGCATTATCTCAAATTAAATATCTTGGTATGGCCAAAACAACACTAACGTACTACAACTCCACTTAAAATTGTAGCAAAACAAAGTTTAACAGAAGTTAGTATTTTATAAAGTATTTTTAACCCATCTTCCAGTTAGCTCATAAGTTATCATCCATTGACTTACGTGAATTGTTCAAAAATGGTGCAAAATCTGTGAATAAATATTTTACATTGAAGAAAACATAAAAGTGGCAAAACTGTTAAATGAGCATTCTTCTCATTTAAAAGCCTTCCCATCAATCGCAGAGGTGACTCATAAGTAAATATCCTATCCACAGACAAATATTCTCATAATTACCTACAAGTATATGCTGCTTTCTGATTTTAAAAAAAGCTATTCTGATAATATGTTAGGAAATTCTGCTTGATGGACATATAAAGAGGATCTAAATTTAAAAATATATGTATTTCATTTGTAATTTTGGGATACAGTAATATTCAAACAAAAATCCCATACAATGACTCAATAACAGACATTATAGTACCTTCAAAGCATTACCTGAATTTTTTAGAAATAAAAAACTTCTAAATTCATCAAAAAATATATGCCTTAGTGAAAAAGCACTGCCATGTTTATGCACACTTAGTACGTTATAATTTCTTTCAATTTCCTCAATCTTAAACTCATGCAATTTTTATTTTAGTAACTATGAGATAAAACTACTCTCCAAAGTCACTCTCTTAAGCAAATAAATATTTTGAATCATTACCCAGTAATTTGTCATGGCCCCAAGAATTACTTTCTGGAAATCTCTTTCTGTAGTAAATGTGATGATGAGAATATGCTCACTCAATACAGCACCCAGGAGGAGGGTCTGATGCTCTCTGCTCCCAGTTATAAGACTTTATCATGATCTGTCAAGTATTAGCCTTAAGTAATAGCTACTTATATGTTTGTTAATTAGTTGTCACTTTTCTTTCTCAAATTAAGGAATTCTTATTCTTTGTAAATATTAAACTATACAGTAGTTCCTTTTAAAGGTTTATTAGCTACCCCTATAGGAAATTACCTAGGTAGAGAATTTTCTCAACAGACCTGTTAAAGTATCTTAGTACACCTCACCTTCTTTTCACTGTACTCCTGTGTCAGAATGTATTTTACATGGGAAAAAAATAAAGAGAGCAGTAAGTACTTTTCAGAGTAGAAGTTACATTTTATCCTGAAAATATCCCATAATCAAATTCTATGAAGGCTACATACATGTGGAGTGTGTGTTCACATAAAATTCCTAAATTTGTTCATATATCTAGATGAGACTCTCGGGAGATTTTCTTAATCTACTCTATTGTTCTTCCAAATAGTATATTATGAATGGAAACTGTAAGAACATACTCAGTAAGGTGTGTTCACACAAGGTAAACCACGTATCATTTACCCCTTTAGGGGCAAAGCTGAATGAGTACAGTACCAAAGTTTGTTTTAAAAATATAAACTTTTTTGTGTTCAAAGTGTATAAACACTTTATGTGTTCATTAAAAATATATGTGCCCTGAGGCATCTGGGTGGCTTAGTTGGTTAAGTGTCCAACTTCAGTTTAGGTCATGATCTCACACTTCATGGGTTCAAGCCCCATACTGGGCTTTGTGCTGACAGCTCAGAGCCTTGAGCCTGCTTCAGATTCTGTATCTCCCTCTCTCTCTGCTCCTCCTCCATTAATGCTCTGTCTCTGTCTCTCAAAAATAAATAAAAGTGAAAAAAATTAAATATATGTGTGTGCGTAAGAGTACCCTATACTAAAACATTACTTTTCTTGTTTTAAGAAGTACAATCATTCAAGTGTATAAATTTTGGGGGAAAAAAACCCATAATGAACACCAATCAGCTGAAGGCCATAATTAGAACATGACAGCTAAAAAGATTATACCTAAATGGAATAGCCTATTTACAATTTTAGAAAACAAAAGAAACTGTGATTAGAAACTTAGTGCAGACAGTGAACAGGTAATGGAATCATTCTGTTATATTCAATTCCCAGAGATAAATCTATAAGTTAAAGAAGCGAGTGGTGGTCACAAGAATATCATGTGTAGAGGGCTTTCAAACTGCCATTTCTTAGTTCTGGGTTCTCTCTCTTTGTCCTTCCAGAGCATTGTATTCTGACCGATGATAACCCCTGAGCAATCACTAGCACTAACATCTCTCTAATTAACAATACTTCCTTTACTCAATCTATTCTTTGCAACAACTTAGAAATACTAAAATTCTGCCACTTAAATGACTTTCATCAAACATTGCTTTCTTTTATTTACTTGGAAGATAGTGAGGGAGGCAAAATAGAACAGAGTTCATTTTCTAAGCCAACTTGGATTCATGGATTGCAAAACTATACTATCAAGTATTAGGAGCATACTTTTTAAATAAAGACATTTAAAAATGGAAACTCTTTACATTTCCACGTGTAATCATTCTGCAGGTATATATATATACATATATATATATACACATATATATATGTATGTTTGGAAAAAATACATATTTACAATATTACTGTACAACTTCTTCAGTATAGACAAGAATATTCTTACCTCCAGAATTTGTATTAACAAGTTAATTCAAATACTTCTTAATAAACATGACTTTAAAGACATATTAATAGAAATAATGCTATGAAAGATAAGTCATTGTGGTTGTGTTAGGCTCAGTAGTTCACAGCTGCACAGTACAAGAAAATCTGTATAGTACATTTTACCAAATGTCTTATGTATAGTTACATACATTTATATACAGATACTCTGGAACATTTAAAAGTACAGATTTGTTTTTACCATAATCAGTAACAGACTTTGGAGCCCGTTGCTCTGTTTCAGTATTTCTCTTCTTATTCTTGGATTTCCAAGCATGATACACTTTAAGTCTTCTGTGAAATTCTTCTCTGCAAGCTGCCAGGAGCTCAATATCTATGGATTATATAGAAAAAGCCCCCCACACACACCAAAAAAGGAATTAGTATCCTAATTTAGTTGTCTAACATAATTATTCTGTGGCATAAACATATATATTTACACATAAAATAAAATACATTTTTTGTTTTTAAATTATTAGTACAAAATCAAAAGTAAGCATATTATTGATAAAGATGAGCATTTTATGGTAATATTATATTTTCCATTTACAGAGCATTTTCTTATGCATTATTACTATTACCATTTGCTCTATACAAGAACGCTCGCTGGACTAAATAGGTCTTTTATAAGTGAGCCTGAATCAGAGAGGGTAAGTCACTTGTCCAAAGTCAGAGTCACTGTGCTCAAATGCAAGCTATATTTACATGCAACAGAGTTTTGTTTGTAATTATGCATAAAAGCTCATTGAAGAGGAAGAAAACATAGCAAGTTCTGTACGCTTATGGCACCCGAGTTCATAGGCATAGCATCCTAAACTCAAACACTATGATTTATACAAGAACACAATTATGTGGAATCATTTGGATAGAGTATTTTACTGTTCTGTTTGAAGAAAAATAACTTTAAAAAGAAAGGACTGCATTGTCTTTTTACTTTGCATACATAGGCCAAGACTCTGACACATGGGTATTTAAGTATCACGAGTATCATTAGAAGGCAATCATTAATACAGCCCAAATCATAATTTCTGTTTTTCTTCTTAGACCTATATAGGAGACAGGCAAAATGAATTTAGTTAAAGTCTTTCTTTTAGCTTTGTGAGTAAACTAGGTCTCTATTTCAAGGTGAGACTAACAAAGACAATAGCTTATATTAATTTCTATGCCAGAAAAGAAAAAAAAATTTGCTCCAGTCTAAGTATTTACTTATTACCTGTTAGCCATGGAGCTTTCCAATTTTTCAGTTTCTCCATACACTTACCACAAGAAGTATTGATGGTATCACGTAGTTCTGCATATTTCCATTTACTGAGATCATATTTCTTGGTACCAGCAGCTGCCTTGGTGGCTTGTACAGCAGGACCTCTGTAATTATTATATATTTTTACATGTTTAAACTAGAAGCATGAAGGATGCGTTACTAAAGGAGCAAGAAAGTGAATCTGAGAACTGGAAATAACTACTAGAAAAACATACAATAATTTTTGTATCGTAACATGAGATTAAGAATGGTATACTATAGGATTCCTAGGTAAATTAAAATTTTCCAGTGTGCCATTTAATAACCATATTATGTCTTCAATCAGAACTTCTGATTCTAACTCTCTGGCACCATGAACCTACTCCCGACTTCAGTTTAAAATTCCAACTAATGAGTAAGTGGACACTTAATGTTAAAAAACATATCTATTTTAAAAAATACATTTATATATATTCCTCCAAATCAAAAAGAAAAATCCTCTTGATTTCCTAAAATTATTAGAAGTGCATTAAAGGTTTATGAGCCACAAAGCCGCATAGTGCCATCACCCACAGACTACTGGAAGCAACAGATGGCCAAGTCCCAACAAAAGCTTCTGGCTCAGAACCTCCCTGGGCATGTGGATGTTTGCAGGGTCCACAGGTGAGTAGCCAAACTGCAACCCACCGCAATGGCTGTGAAAGATGGGTTAAATGAGCTGTTGGAGTCTAGAAACATCCTTGACTTTTTACATCACTGTTAAAGAACACTTGGAAAACTTCTGTAAGAAGATAAAACCACACCTTCATATTCAGCAAGTAATATGACAACTAGTAAATTAGAGGCAACCCAAGCATCCATCTACATGTGAATGGACAAAGAAGATACGGTACACACACACAGACACACAGACACACACACACACACACACACGAATATTCAGCCATAAAAAAAGAATGAAATCTTGCCATTTGCAACAATATGGATAGAGCTACAGTGTATAATGCTAAGTGAAATAAGTCAGAGAAAGACAAATACCATGTGATCTCACGCATATATGGAATTTAAGATACCAAACATGAGCAAAGTGGGAAAAGAAGCAAACCAAGAAACAGACTTTTAACTATAGAGAACAAAATGATGGTTAAATAGAGTGGTGGGGATGGGGGCTGGGTAAAATAAGGGATGAGGATTAAAGAGTAAACTTATCATGATGAAGAAAAAGAAACAAAATCCGTGGACAAGACTCAGAGCAGTGAAATAAAGATTATGCCCAAGGTCCCCACACTGTTAGTAAATGGTAGCACCTGGGATAGAAACCCAGCTTGCTCACCTCTAAGAGTCCTCGTCCTGGTCCTGACTCTACCTGCCTTTATTTGCTTAATTCCTTTTACAAACATTAATGAGGACTCAACTTAGGCCAACCCTTCACCTGTGCTAGGAGCTGCTGACATAGAGTTGTGTAAGTTTAAAATAATTAATTAAAGGATGAGATTTAGTTCATGAGGCAGATAACAGATTTCAAAGGGCACAAGTATAGTAGGAACACTGGTATGAGGAAGGAAGGAAGAAAGAAAGGAGGGAAGGAAGGAAGGGAGGGAGGAAAGAATGAAGGAAAGGAAGGGAAGGAAGTTGGAAGAGAAAGAGAAGGAAGAGAGAGGAAGAGAGAGAAAGAGAGAAATAAAGAGAAAAATATACATATACATAAAAATAAAATGATAAAAAATAAAGTGGGATAAATTCAACTTTTTCATTGCAGTGCTAATCAGGGCTTATAACTTGTTTCCATACACATAACTTGAAATAACTATTCAGAAAATATGGAAACTTTTCTGTAACAATATTATTTTTCAGCAAAATATGACACCTGTCATACACCAGACACTTAGAATAAGCTACAGGTAAGGTCAATGTAACAAAGGAAGAATTTAAACACATCACATTTCAAGACATTAAAAAAAAGATGGCACATATATGAAAAGAACTAAATTTTAAAGAATTAAAATATTGCTTCTCAGGTATCACACAAGGAATTTCACTTTTATCATCCACTACTTAGAAAATATCTCGTCTTGGGGCGCCTGGGTGGTTTAGTCGGTTAAGCGTCCGACTTTCGCTTAGGTCATGATCTTGTGGTTCGTGGGTTCGAGCCCCATGTCGGGCTCTGTGCTGACTGCTAGCTCANCCCCGAGAACAAACTGAGGGCTGATGGGGGTGGGGGGAGGGAAAGGGGGGTGATGGGATGGAGGAGGGCACTTGTGGGGATAAGCACTGGGTGCTATATGGAAACCAACTTGACAATAAACTATTTAAAAATAAAATAAATTATAAACAAACAAACAAACAAACAAACCATGTGCTATGGTGAGGGGGCTCTCAGAAGCCACACTCTTTCTCTACTTCCCCTTCAAGTAGGCACAGAGGTTCCCAGTAGGGAAGGGGATGGGGCTGGGGGGAGGCAGCAACCACCTCCATGGAGAGTTTCAAAACATTAATTCTGTTTGAAAGGAAAGGTTCCCTAGGGAGGCTGAGTTGGTGATGGCCAGTGACAAACATGGCAGTACTACCAACAAGGAACAGTCCCATCCAAAATACCAATGGTTTCCTCACTGAGTATTACCAATTTAGAAGAACACTGTTTTTTAGCTTTTTCTGTTAGGGTGGTGTAAGGATGAAGTGACATTTCTTGCACAGAAAGTTTACAAGGAAGAACAGACTATTCATATAACAGGTTCTGGTCCAAATAACGAACAGTGATTTAAAAACATGATTTTATTTTATTTTTATTTATTTCTAGGAGAGAGAAAGAGAGTGAGCAGCAGAGGGTCAGAGAGAAAGGGAGTCAAGGACTGAAACAGGCTCCAGGTTCTGAGCTGGCAGTCAGCACAGAGCCCGACGCGGGGCTCAAACCCACGAACCGCGAGATCATGACCCAAGTGAAAGTCGGACGCTTAACCGACTAAGCCACCCAGGCGCCCCTAAAAACATGATTTTGAGGTAACACTTATTTACCCAAATTCCACTGCACTAACCTATTCAGATATTCTGACATTTCTTTCGCCATCTGTTCCCTATAAGAAAAATGACAACATAGTTTTATAAAAGACAACTATATAAATTACCTAAAAGATCTAAAAGTATAATTTAAAATGTATGTTTTTAATAGGATTATTGATTTAACCATTATCATTTTACTTTGTAAAAGTCTATAATATACTTTTCAATATGGCATATAGCCACAAATACAGCAAAACTTTTGTTTAAATACAATTAAAGTTATCTAAACTCCATTTTTGCATTAGGAACTTTCAGATAAAATCTCATTAGAGCCATGCTTCTGTGGTGTTATGTACGAAATATAATTAGCGTGTTCGAAACACACACAGGAAACTTGGCAGGATTAGATTCCATACAAGGATTTTTGCACTGGGGTTGCTTAGTAAATACTAATTACACAAGGCATAACAGTGGTAAACCAAGCTGATCTATTCTATAGTGTCAGAGTTTAAATAAGAGTCTGATATATTCTAAACTCTTAAATTCTAAACCAAAGCATGCTTTAAAAAAAAAAAAGAATTCAAATGCATCAAGTACTTGTTAAATTAAACACCAGAAGTGTTCAGACTTTCCAAGGATAAACATTTCCTGAAGGCAAACCTTACTTGTCTTTTACTCCTCAGGGAAGTATAACTTTTCTCAATATTTGTTTAATTCTGTGAAATGGGATGGATGTTTCGTTATGTTCATCAACAATTCATTAATTTCATTATCTTATTCTATTTTTTTTCTTCCTCCATAATCATTTTCTCATGTCTTATTCTACTCATCAGACTCTGGTAACCTCAAAATCTTACAAATCAATAAAAATAAGAAAAGAAAACGGTTATGTTTGCATCAGGGGCCAGTTTCCTGGATGCCTTTCAGGAGCTGGGACCCTGATTTAAAGGAGCAAAGGACTTTTGTACTTCTTTCTTTGTAATTAACATTAGGGGTTGACAGGAGGACTATCCAAGCAAACACCGGCAGAGGAAAAAGGAATCTTTCAAAACTGATGATCAAGGATAATAAATACAGAGTAAAACACAGAAATATGTATTAAATTATACATTGAGCAATACACTTATTAATCTCCATTTAGGCTAGTCAGAATTTTCTAACTTTCAAATCAGGCATGATTTTAATTAGTGTCTTTAATTCTATTATCACCGTACCTCAAGGTTTCTATCTTAGTATCCAAGAACATCTCTGTTTCTACCATCTCTTTCTCCTAAACTTTCATTCCTCTTCCCAAAGCAAGTTTTTTAAGGGAATTCATGGCCTTTCTAAGCTCTTTACCATGTGGTCTGTTGGTCATATAGAGATTTCTCTGTATGCCCCAACACTACCCTGCATGGCAATCTCAACTGATTGAGCATCTCACCTGGCCCTATGTTACTGCTCTAGGAGCTGCACCAAATATATTAGACAGCAATGGTCCCTGTGCCTATATGCTTTTTTCCTTCTAATTTCCCCAAACTATATGCAAATAGTCACCTTACACACTGGTTGCAGGGCTTACTTAATTCCAGCTCAACTGATAACTATAAAGCTGTTGTTCTAATGGAGGGAAACAGCACCCAGAGACGTTTTTAAAGTTTTTGGTGCCCTGTGGTAACAATGCTGTGGTGAGAGCATACTGCTGGCATCTGAGGAGGTGAGAGGCCTGGGAGGTCAAATGTCCTGCACAAGGAAAAAGTGCCCGGTGTTCCATGTGACATTAACATGTCCACTGGATAACGGTGAAACTCACATATACACAAACATGCAGGGGTTTTTCCCCCGTGGTTTTAATATTCACAGAATTTTTCCAGAAATGCAACTACTGTATGGAGAGGAGATTGTACTCAACTCTGTTCAGAGCTTTACAAAGTCCTGTTTAAAATTTCATGGCACTAAACTGACTGACAGAACATTCTTTTATCAGTTTGCATTTGTAGCCATCACATTTATGGTGATGCTATGTACAAATAAAAACATCTGAGTATTTGATTGTTTTCCTGTAGTTGTAAGCAAGCACATACATATAAAAATATATATAGTATATATATATAAAATAAGCAAAAATAACAAAAATTTACTCCAATGAGGAAACTATTTCTCCTAAAGTGTAACCACTTATTAAAGAAAAAAGAGAGGTATTATGACTAAATCAAATTTTGAAAAGAGAAATGACATACGGTGTCATTTTGGGTCTTGTTCCATTGCTTCTGTGAAAAATAATGTAGTTTAGTTAATGTCATAACCAATTCCAAATAGTGAAAATCTGGATTGTGCCAAATTTGTTTCAGTGACTTTACTAGTTAAAAAAAAAACTCCATTACCTTTATTTTATCTATGAGATCACTCAAAATTTTAATATTTAAAACATTCATTAAAAATTATGAGAAAAACTTAAATTAAAAGCATTCAATGAAAATTAAAGAGCAAATATATTACATCTAGATTAGAAAATTCATACAGTGTGAAGTGTGCTTTTTTTTTTTACAGAATGTGAATATTATTTCATAATTTTAGGTAATGTGAAATCATCACTTTGCATCAGGATCATATATGTGATTAATTTATGAAGATCATATTTTATAACATATTATGTAGAAAACAGTTCTTACTTAGAAGTTACTGGATGGGAATCCAAGCTGGAAAAGTAACTTGAAATTGTTTAATGCAGCAGAATCCATTTGCATATATTTTTAATGCACCACAGAACCCAAGAATGACATTTTCAGACTATATACAAAGAACAGTATTACATGGAGAATTCTTACTCATAAATCTGTCAGAAATAATTCAGTGCTAACAAAAGTAAAATAAACATTCGAAAACGTTTACTTATAGCCCATGGAGTAAAATGAAATTATCAAACATGAAAAATATGGATAGGACATCATCCATAATGAAATGCTAATGCTTGTAGTACAGAGTATAAAATAACCAGCAGGTTCTGAAGAGAAGGCGTTCATGAGGCCATGAGGGTCAGGAAAAGCGCTGCCAAAAATGAATTAAAGGAGCATTCCAGAGCAGGGGCCACCAACCCAGGAACTGTCTCACAGGAAAACTAAAACTAACTCTTTAGGCATTCAAGTCATAACTGCTTGAATATGTCCTATCTACTTAGTAGTGGTCCCATTACATAGTTAACTCTGCTTAACTTAAATCACAGGTAACTTATCATTTATGTTAAATGTCCTGAATGATCCATTCTTTCTCTGAGACCACTCACCCTTGGAAGAAGTGCACCTTTTAAAAAAAATTTTTTTTAAGTTTTTAAATTATTTTTGAGACAGAGAGAGAGAGAGAGAGCAAAAGAGAGAGAGTGCATGTGTGCACGAGGAGGGGAGAGGGAGAATCCCATGGAGCATCCCATGCCGATGCATAGCTCGAACTCACAGTGAGATCATGACCTAAGCAGAAATCAAGAATCAGAAGCTTAACCAACAGAGCCACCCAAGCACCCTAAGAAGTGCGCCTTTCTGCAGACCAGTCTCTTATACATATTATATGGAATGGCACTGCATACAGTTCAATGTTTTAAATGCTTAAACATAAAGCTTGGCCATGAATACCAATACTAATTGCAATAGTGAGTCCCTTAGAAATGAACTTCAGCTGTAATGAAGCCAGCTGGGTCAACTGTAGTACCTCCTCACATACATTACAGAGGGCAGCTATAGGAGCTTGGTTTATTTAGGAGACTGGCCCAGCTACTACTCAATTACACTCCTACACTCCAAGGCTCCCAGCCATTCCAACATAACACAGGTAGAAGGAACAGAAAAGCAGCTGAGTTGAGTCTGAAGTTACAAGAGCCACAGCCCAGGGAAAATATTTTAATTACAGTGAAATGTTAGTAAAGAGCTTAAATACTGGATTCAAATCCAAGAGCTTAATAATTCTTATAATACTTTGTGTGACAGGCCCATTCAATTTATTTAAATACAATATACTTTCAAAAAAATTTTTTTAATTTTTTTTAATTTATTTTTGAGAGAGAGTGAGAGAGACAGTGTGAGCAGGGGAGGATCAGAGAGAGAGAGACACACACACACACACAGAATCTGAAGACAGGCTCCAGGCTCTGAGCTAGCTGTCAGCACAAAGCTCGATGTGGGGGCTCGAATCCACGAACCGTGAGATCATGACCTGAGTGGAAGTCGGACGCCTAGCCGACTGAGCCACCCAGGCGCCCCATATATAATATACTTTCAAATATAGTTCAGACGCCAGAGCTTCCCCAGTGTAATCACTTTGTAGAAAAAGCACAGAGGCAACTTAACATACTCTTTTCCATCCCTTTGTTTTAACTAAATAAAATCTAATCACTGCCTTGCCATTCCTACCAAGTTTTTGCCTTTCACAAGGAAACAGCAACATCTAGTGGTTGGTTGCGTTTTAATTATATATTTTTTCATAAACAGTACTCTAACATTCTGAAAAGCATGATTATATAAATCTATGTGCCTCTCAATATTATACAACATATATATCTACATACAAGGGAACCCCACAAACTAGTTATGCTCTGTTTTTACAAATAAACAATCAAAATAATGAATGTTTCTACATTCTAAATTTTTAAAAATAAAAAAAGACCTTCCTGCAACCTTTAGGAAGAACATCCATATGTCTCCACACTCCAATAAAATTCAGTATTTAGAGATAATTTGGAAACCTGGGGAGCCAATATATTTCAATATGAAAAACATTCATTCTTAGAAAGGGAAATCTATTGAGAAACATGGTGTGTCTATGTGTGTAACATTTTTCCTCATTATAAATGTTAGGGTATATATTAAATAAAAATTTGTATTAGGAAAATAATAAATCCCAAACTCAAATACACTAAACTGGATTATAATACATTCACTGATTTCTGTGCCAGTATTTAATGACAGGTACTTAGAAATTAGATGTTTACTTTTTATATAATATTCCTTGACCGTTCCAAAGTAAAAGTTGAGAGGTTTCATGAACTGAACTATCAGTTTTATTTTTCAATAGTTTAACAATTTGATGCAATTAACTGTTTCACTTGCTTGGGTAGATATAAATAATTTTAAAATGATTTTACTTAAAATAGATCAGGACCTAAAGAATAGGACTGCCCTAGTCCCTTCATGCTGAAAAGAGAAGCAGAGAGGGAAAGAGAGCAGGGGTGCCATGCCCCACCCGGGAGCCCAGTACCTCCGAAGCGCCAGGTCAGCCTGGGCCTCGTCACTGATGAGCTCAGCTTCGCTCTGGGCAATCCGCAAGGCCAACTCCCGGTCCCGGCGCTCCTGCTCCAGAACCGCCTGCTGCTGAGATTCCTCCTCCCGCTGTCTGGCCAGCTGCTCCTCCACTTCGGCCTGCCAAGGACAGAAAGCTATCTCACCAAGCTCTCTCCATGTGTTTACTTGACCATTTCCATTAGCACTTAAAATTGCCCCTCACAAGTTCCTTACTAAGGAATACATATTGTTTAACCAGAAGTCTCTCCAGGCTCCATTCTCCTCTATGTTATGATTAATGCTTCCTCTCTCTCCCAAATCCAAAAAAGGTAGACGAACCATAGTTCCACCATTCTATCACGATGAGTATCCCAAATTTCACATGAGCATCCTCGGTATCACATTAACACCAAGACCTAGACAGATGCCAGGAATTAAGTGCTGGTTGTGCTCAGGATGAATTATGAAAGCCAAAGCGAACAGAAACTCAAATATATGATCAATCATTCTCAGACACAGACATTTTAAAAAATGGGGGTGGGGAGAATATCTTAATCCTAATCTACTGATACTAGTATCTACAACGTTTTAAAATTATAATTATGTTCTAAGTGAATATTCATTTGACTTTCACCGAAGTGTAATAACAATAACAACAAACTAGTATTTATTGAAACACACACTTAGGTTCTAAGTGCTTTAACAGGACCGCCTGGGTGGCTCAGTCAGGTAAATGTCCGACTCTTGATTTTGGCTCTTGTCGTTATCTCATGGTTCATGAATTCAAGCCCTACATCAGGCTCTGTGCTGGGAACACATCGATTGCTTGGGATTTTCCCTATCTTTCTCTGTCAAAATAAATAAACTTAAAAAAAATTCTTTAACATATGTCAACTCATTTAATGCTCACAACTATCATTTATCCCTATTCCATAAAGAAAAACTATAGCTCGTAGTCACTTATGGTGATTTGTGCAATGTCACCATATCTATCAATGACAGGGTCTGGATTTGAACTCACTTCCCTAGTTCCAAAGTTCGTTCCCATAACCACTTCAGAAAATGCCTTTTGTCTCTGGGGGAACCAATAACAGCTTATCTAGCAAATCAAGGTTTTGATTTCAACTTCTTTTGTTTTATAGATTTTATTTTCACAGAAATTCAGTCTGATTATCTAATAAGCACACACCTGAATACGTTTTTCATCATCTTCCCTTTTCTTTCTCTCTTCTTCTTCTTGTTTTCTCTTTGCTTCCATCTCAAGTTTCCTAAGAAAAAATAGGAAACTCCTCAAAAATTTATTGAATATAAGAAATCCATCAGAAAGCAATTTAACTATTAATAAACAGAGGTTACAAAATGAGAATTCAAATTAACATCTTGGCCATATGCATTATTAGCTCTGAAAACAGTAAAATCTAACTCTACTGACAGTAATTCTTCTGACATAAACAAAAACAAATACAGTTATATTCTATAACCTTTAAATCTGTAGATTAACTTGGTTATAAAGCCTGGCTACAAGGTCCAGATCACACGCATCTCCCTCTCCTGTTTCTCCAATTAAACAACTCTTACACTCCTTCTGTCTGCCCTGTGGTGTCAATCTTCTAAAAAGTTACCGGTTTTAAAACTGCAGAAAAGTAGAGGTGCCTTTTTCTTGCCTATAAAATAAGAACAATTCTCGCTCTAAAAAGAAGTTAAGAAATCCTCAGGTGTAAGAGTCTAACCAAAACTCAGGTTATAGTTAAAATTATTTTATGTTATTATTAGAAAATGAACTTGTGTTTTCTAAACTTACTTTAAAATTAGTGTTTTAAAATAAGAACATAATGTTTAAAAATAAGAATATTCATTAACCAGCATTAACACCAAGAGTTTATCATTCTTTTAGCTTCTAATTCAAAACAGTAATATAAATTCCTTACATCCGCCTTTCCTCCTCTTCCTTTCTTCGACGCTGTTCATCTTCTTCACGTCTTTTTCTTTCTTTTTCCATTTCTTCTTGAATACGCCTCAGCCTTTCTGCTTCCTCTTCCTGCTGTTTTTTCTTCTGCAACGCGCTGAGGAGTTCCTCTGAGCTTTTGACTAGTGCATCATATTCTCTCTGTATTTGCTCCCTTGTCATCATAGTGGACTTAAGAACAAAATAATAAACATGTACTTAAAAAATTAGCTCTTCTATTGCACAGTGTGAATATACTGAATGCTACTGAATTATATATTTAAAAATGGGTAGGATGGTTATGTTAAAAATGGATAGGTTAATGATATATGCTTTTACCACAAGAAAAAATATATCTATACACAAATACAGCAAAAACTGGAAAAATTGGAAAGCAGTAAGTCTATTATCTTTGTTATACTACTGGCACAAATACTTTAATATTTATGTTCAAAAATACTTTATCTCTGCAAATAATTGAGTCTATTTCCTATTAATCAAGTAATCAAATATCTAAGGATGTACTGTAGACAAAGTAACATTACTATAGCTGAAAATTATGTTTTAAGGAATGATTTGTTAATTTGCTTTTGTTTACTATTCTTTAATAAGTAAAAGGAATCGTGTCAAAGGAATATCTAAGAAATTATTAAATGCACCCAAAATTATTGGATGATTTTCCTAAGTGAGCCTTCAAAAAATGTGGCTGGGTTGACGTTCATCGAGATAAAACCTACATTCAGAGAAATGGCTACTGACAGGTTTGTAAAATCAGTTAAGTTTATCCAAAGCATTTTCATTCTTCTCTTGAGCTCCTTTCTTCATTCACTCCCTAAGATTTACCACTGTCTACTTAAAATATCTGCAGAAAATATGTTTAAAAGCTTGCTTTATTATAGCCCATGTCATTACACTGACTTATGGGTAAGATAACATAAGACCCTAAAATATAACAGAAAAAGGCTTGAAGAAACAGATTAACAAGCAAGCATATAGACAACATTTTTTATCCCTCTGGTACTTAAATGAAAATCAATATCAAAAAAAGAGGCCCCATTTTTTTTTTTCTCTAAAAAACTTGGTGGAAAATTAATTTCTAAGTTTAAAACACTTAAGTAATTCATGACATAGCCTATATAAAGATAATGTAATGACAGGGAAAAGGCATATAACATAATGATAAGGACACAAAATTAAATTGTGATAACTTTATAAGCATATGTGACTCTAAAAAAAAGCCTAGAAGGTGACTGACTATGCAACAGTGTAATCGCCGAATGTGTTATTGTCTGGGGTTAAGAGTTTTTTGGTGGTTTTCTCAATATTTTCCATAATATTACATTACTTTCATAATTTGAAAATTAGTTTCTGAAGGTAAAAAACACGAAACAAAATAAAATTATTTGCATTACTCCTCTCTCAGTGGTGATTATTCAAAAGCTTACAGAGTATAGNATAGTATTTTAATTACTATTTAAGAGGGGGCTTTCCTAAACAGATGAAATTGCATAAAAATTGTCTTCTTTTTTATTTTTTTGGTATAAAAATTTTCAAACACAGAACAATACAATGATCATCACTTGCCATCACTGAGATTTAACATGTGTAACATTTCGTATCTTTAAAAAAAAAAAGACATCATTCTATACAATTCAATACCAACAATATATTATATTAAATTGTTTAAATTTAATTTGGATCAAAATTACATACCTTAATTTTGGCCATTAAAGCATCAATAGAAATTTCAAGGTCCTTGACCTGTTTATTCACCTCTGGTTTTCCATCTTTCAACGCATTTACTACCTCATTAAATTTATCAAGTCGCTTTTTCAGTGTGCCCACCTTAACCAGGCCATCAATGCTGTAAAGATAATACTTCATCAGGGTTTAATTTCACCATTAAATGCTATGCATAGATTTTTCACCTTAATGAAATGCTAAACATCTTGCTAAACAGGGTATTTCACTTCTGTTTTCATATTATCTAGGCTTCTCGTTTTTAGATCTCTTGTTGAAAGTAAAAAAACGAAATAATCAAATATGAGTGTGAATGACACTGATGCCTATTAGTATTTTAGCCTTCTATATTTACACTGAAACTTTTCAGAATTAAAATTATAGAAGAATTTAGAAGAATTATCTAATCTCTTTGAAGGATTAACAGGTATACAGGCCTCTAAGTTTAAAAAGTCTAGGGGCACCTGGGTGGCTCAGTCAGTTGAGCGTCTTAGACTTCAGCTCAGGTCATGATCTCACGGTTCGTGGGTTCAAGCCCTGCATCAGGGTCTGTGCTGACAGCTAGCTCAGAGCCTGGAGCCTGCTTCAGATTCTGTGTCTCCCTCTCTCTCTGACCCTCCCCTGCTCATGCTGTCTCAGTCTCTCTCAGAAATAAATAAAACATTAAAAAAATGTTTTTAAGTCGAAATAAGACTCAAATAAAAGACTAAACAGTGAGACAATATAATTCCTATACATAATCTTGAGAATTATGGTGACATTTATCAAGAAACTCAAGTCACTAAAATAATTAGAATAAAAGAGCTTCTTTTAGCCATTTATTTCAACCTTTTATAGTATTTACATTTTTGTAAGCTACTTCAAATCCTTTTGTAGAATGAGGAAAGTAATGAAATAATGAAATAATTAATTAATTTCATTTTTTAAGTATTTTTTTAGTTAATTAATTTCAAATACATAATATAAAATAACTATTATGTCTTTTTACAAAGAACATGAGAAAGGAAAAAACTCTGTAAGTATCCAAATGCTCTTCATTGACTTTATAGCCATTTTATATTAGGGTAAATAGGCTTAGTAGGGCTCTTCAGGCACTATATTTTTTTAATGTTTATTTTTATTTTTGAGAGAGAGACAGAGAGACAGAGTGTGAGTGGAAGAGGGGCAGACAGAGAGGGAGACAGAATCTGAAGCAGGCTCCAGGCTCCGATCTGTCAGCACAAAGCCCAATGCGGGGCTTGAACTCAAAAACCGCAAGATCACGACCTGACCTGAAGTCGGACACTTAACTGACTGAGCCATCCAGGCACCCTTATATTTTTTATTTCAAATTTTCATTTAAATTCTAGTTAGTTAACACATATATGGTAAAACTGGTTTCTGGTGGAGAATTCATCACTTACATATAACACCCAGTGATCATAACAAGGCACTATTCATCTTACCGAGGTTTGTGTCTCCTTTTGCAAAGCCACATTCTAATAGTTTTTTGCATTTTAATGCAGGCTTCAGCTCGATATTTTATTTTGTTTTTCACTACGTATAAGAGGAAAATACAATGATAGAAAATTATTCAGTTTAAACCAGGCATATAATATTCTTAAAAACGACTCATTTCCACAAAGCAATTTTCAGGAAACTTGAAATCTTGATGAACACATTATACCAGACATCAAAATTAGGAAGTTTAACAGTTCCTTAATCCCTTACACTTTTTAAAATAAAAAAGTACATCACATATGTGGCTAGGTTTATGTTTTAAATATGTTATTTCCTTATATGTCACACTGTTGCTTCCCAAACTGTCCTAGGCAATACTGGTCTATTAAATATTAACAGGTATGTCTTGAAAAAAGGATTCACTTGTCAAATAAATTTACAAAAAACTATGAGATTCACAGTGAACATACAGAGTAAAGCTTCTGAGAGCCCTACAGTAAAGAAACCTGTTTAACTTCAGTTACCCAGAACATCTATACTAATCTGACCTTGAAACTTTTTTTTTTTCAGAGCTTCCCTATTAACATCTTTCAAAGATCCTGTCTGGTTACCAACTTCATCACTGCAGAACAGTCCACAAACAAATGATACAGCATAGATAATTTACATACAATGTGTTTTCTATCATAATGCAAGTATAAAGCTGAAAGCGCTGAACTACAGTGACAAATATGTCTATATTTTACTTGGAAACCTATGGGTAAAAGAGCTTTTGTCATCTTTTTTATTATAGTTTTCTTTTTATCTATATGCACAATTGTCTAACAAAAGACTTCATTAATAATCCTTGTTTGCATGTTTCCTCTCCATTAAGTCAAAGGAATTTTATTTTTCAGTAAGATACACCTTACTGAATCCTTTTTGTGTGCCTAGCACTGAAGAGTGGGGAGGAGGTGGGGCAGCTATAAATTTAATCAAGTTACTGATAATAACTTGTTTGGACACAAATAGTTGTTTTGGACACAAATAGTTGCTAAGACCTTGCAGACACACACGAAGAAGTAGCTCGGTCCAGAGTGTCAGAGAGAACAGGGTCTAAATGAGCAGTGGCAGGAGAAGAGGTTTGGAAAGAGAAGCTGAAACCCCATTTCACAGCATCTTGAAAGGCATTCTAAGACTTTGCCCTACATCAAAGGAAAGCCTCAATAAAAGACATTCTAAGACTGCCCTGTATTAAAGCAAAGCCTTAATAAAAGGCTTTAGTTTAGAGATGAAAGTCTAAGAAGAGAACTCCTGGGAAGCCAAGAAAACTCAGTTTGGGAGCTACTGAAAGTAACATACGAGTGAGGAAGTGGGACTCCACTAAGTGCCCGGCAATAAAGAGGAAAGAATGTACAGCACTTGGGGGAAGAATCAATAGGATGTGTTCACTGGCAGGATTTCAGGGACAAAAAGGGAGAGACACCATGAGAATCCTGGGATTTCTGGTGTGTGTACTGGTGATGTACTTTTCTACTGCAGGTAGAAAGAGAAAAGTTCTGGCTTAAGTCTGAGAGAGTGGGGGATGACGCAGTGGGAGTGGGAGGAATCAAGACTGTGAGTTCTGCTTCTGTTTTGTTTAGGACATGGTGAAATTAATTTTCCTGTAACACATTGGATAAGGAAGATATGTATGACACATAAAAATATTTTTTTAAAAAATCCACTACGCTACATGCAAGTGCTACATGGAACCAAGACCACAGCCTGAATAAGTAAAGTGGTCCCTGTGGCCTGCCACTCACTACTCATACTTTATAACATTCTACACACTGATTCCTCTCCAAAGTAATTACAGATCTTGGTGTGAAAGAAAACACCTACATTTGATGACGGAGAGGGAACACCACTGAATTTTCTTCCAGCGACTGCAGATAAGCCAGTGATTGACTCTTTTAACCAGTTCTGCTAAATGGTCAGGGTCAGACTTCATAATCTGATCAAATTCTGCAAACTAGGAAATGAAATAATTTAGCATCAGTATCAAAATAGAAATGTGTTTAAACACACAGAGAGATACAAAATACTAGAGGGCAAAGCCAATGTCTAACTTTCCAGAAATGGTCATAAACCAGTAACAGGTCCAAGTCTCAGGAGAGTACAGAGCAAATTCAAATATATCCAACTGTATTTTGCTGCCTTCCCCTTCCTTTAGCATCCTTTTTTGGAGGGGTAACCAGGACTTACTCATTGCTAGTTAGCAGATTTAATAATAAAAGTAGAAAAAAATCTTAAATGGCAATTACAGATGATTGGCAAAAAGGTTTTATGGAGAGAAGAATGAAATTAAGGGCTAATGTGTTTCTGAACTGACTCATCCACATACTCTGGTATCTGTATACAGCTTCTGACAAGTGAAGATCAGCCATATAACATCAGGTGTCACTAAAACTGTTCTCACTCTCCCAAACTCCATGCTTATTTTGGTCAGATATAAGAAACTGCTACTAAGAGACAGACAACACAAATAAAATGGCCATGAGGTTATTTAAAAAATAAAATGCATTATTTCCAGAATTTACTACCAAATTATTTAATGATTTCATCCTTTATCAAATATCTCAAGATAATATACTGACAATGTCACAAGCCTATCAATAAATGGTTTCTTATGACCAAAATTAAGTAAAAGGTAACATAACAATATTAAAGGTCTTTGAAAACTTTCCTTGTGCGTTCAACATATCCTTCTAATTAATTTTTCTGGGGGCAAAATGAGACCAAGTGCTTTCTCAGGCTATTAATTCTAAAATTATTACTATAGCCCTGAAATAAGAGAAATGCCAAGCTTATGATAAATATGTATGATTATATAGCTAAGCCAACTATGCATATAGATTTTTAATTGTTTTTTTTTTATAAGAAATAGTATGGGTTCTCTGCAGTAAAAATATTCAAAAGGGAAGTGCATACATTGATATTATGTTACATAGGTTTTTATCTCATGCTCAGAAAATGTGAAATCAGACTTATTATTATCATTAATCTAGTCTTCAAGGCACTAGAGATTAATGACACTGTTAAGTCAAACAAATATGGTTTGCTTTTATATATATATATTATATAATTTATAATTATATAAATATAGTATATTTATATATATAATATATTTATATATATTTAATTTATATATAATTTATAATATGTTTATAATTATATATATTATACTTGTATTTATATATTATACTTATATTTATTTATATAATGTATATATATAATAAGAGGTGTTTTTAAAATTATGAGGATGAAAT
>NW_027527569.1:2095519-2116715 GCF_008692635.1 Crocuta crocuta
TAACTTAATAAAAGAATCTATAAATACAAAAACTCTATAAATACAAAAACATAAAATTATGTTATACACAAAAGTATTTATACATTCATTCATTCTGGGGTTTGACAGAAGTTGGTAGAAACTTCAGTCCAATTTCCTGTACCTTACACATCTATCTATACTCTAATAGAACTTGTTCTTACAATGGAGACTCAAAAGTACTGTGAAATTTTTAATTATTGAAGACTGAATTAATATGCTTTAGAAAAGTTTTCATAAGCATTTTCTGGTTAACCCTTATTTAAGTAAAAAATATAATTAAACAATGCTCTGATTCCAGTGCTTCCAAACGTGAAATAAAAGTCATCAAACTTGTACAGAGCACTACAAATTGTAGACTTGTAACAAGTAAATTGTGTACACACACATATGCATACTAGTAGTGATAATTCATATAATTCATGAATAATAAAAATTACTAAACACTTAAAAATATGCACTGACTCCAATTCATCATGTTAAAATTTAAAATAAAAATGTACTTACCTTGCCAGGTCTAAAAAATACTTTTGTTAACCCAAACTTGTAGTCAATTTCATTTAAGCCCAAAGCTTTAAAAAGAGCCTGAAAAATAAAAGTCCAAAAGTTAAATGCCAGATAGTAGTTAGTAAGAAAGACTGTTCATAGCTAAGAAATTTCAATTTGGGGAGTATTCGTACCTTACAAAACAGTCTTGGATCTAATCTTGCAAGTTTATCTGGCATATACTTTTTATACATGTTGTAGAGTTCATGAAAGGAAGCTCGTGATGGGAAGCCACCCTGCATTAAGTCCAAAACAGACACCATACCTAGATTCATAAACAAACACAAATTATTGCCAATCTCTGTACAGAAGTCCAAAAATAACTTATGAATGGTCAATTTCATAAATTAATGTTTAGAAAGGGGCAATTTAAAGGAATTATCAGCAAAGAAATATAACATAGGGACTATCCTATCTATACTCAATATGTACCATCTTACCCACCACCTAAAACTACTGTAGCAAATTTTGTCTAAAACCAGCAGGACTAACCATTTTCTAGGACACAAACTACTAGTCTCTAGAAAGCCCAAATCTAGTTTGTATCTTTTTTCTGTTAAAAACCTCTGGGTCACAGTCAATAGTATAGGAGGTAAAGGCCTGCATTAAGCCATTTTCTAAGTCCTGAGGTTAATTTTTTAAAAAGATTCCTAACAGTCTCTAAGAAGTAGTCAAACACATTCCCAAGTTCTCACTCACATATGCTTACACAAGGCAAAAGAGAAAGAAAGGGGAGCTCAGTGTTTCACTATAAAGATCCCTTTTCACTCACATCTCAAAGAAGCCAGTCTACTAGAGTAGTCTATGGAATGAGTATCTATTTTCAGCATAACTCTAGTACATCTAATTTAAGCCTTGAGTCAGTGTGAAATTTTCATGTCAGGAAAAGCATAAAGTAGTCAAGGAAACTCTGAACAAACTGTAGATAATGCCAGAACTTTCCTTTACAAAAAGGCCTGGATTTCACTCTCTGGAATTTTCAAATCAATGGAGATAATAAGATTATTCAACAAAGTTAGAACAAATGGCTAGCCATTTAGAAAACAAACATTAACACTGGACACTGGATCCCTCCTCCCTTCTTACACCAAAATAAATTCCTGGTGGTCAAATATTTAAATTGGCAAAATGAAACCACAAAATATTTTTGTTAAATAAGTGGACTGTTACTTTAAAATAATCTCACAGGAAAGGTATCTTTTCTAGGCAGTTAGATTGAATTTTAACCTATCAGACTGGCACAGGTATAAAACGCCAATAGTACTCAGAGTTGACAACAGTGTAAGAAAACACACACATATACTACTGGTGGGAAAATAAACCAGTGCAACAATTTTGGATGGCAATTTGGAAATATTTATCCCCTTGACTCAGTACTTTCTACTTCTATTAATCTATCCTACAACTTGTCACACATGTGGACAAAAATATGCATAGAGAATGCACACATCTACTGGATCACTGTAATAGGAAAAAAAACAGAAATAACTTAAATATCAATGAATTAAATAACATTACAACCATATGGCAGAATATGATATATCAATTTAAAAGAACAGGGCAGAGCTTTATTTAACCAGTACAAAAAAATATACTCAAGATACAGAATTAAGTGTCCACACCTGAGAAGTGAGATTTCTTTTGTTATTATCTTGCACTGTTTGATTTTTTTGTTAGAGTCAGCTATATAACTACTGTAATTTTTAATACTAATTAATAAAGCACATAAAGGCAATCATTTCTTTTTTTTTAAAAATTTTTTTTTAAATGTTTTATTTTATTTCTAGGAGAGAGAGAGAGAGAGAGAGAGAGACAGCGTGAGCAGGGGAGGGTCAGAGAGAG
The DNA here is from genome assembly GCF_008692635.1 of Crocuta crocuta. Lineage (NCBI taxonomy): Eukaryota > Metazoa > Chordata > Mammalia > Carnivora > Hyaenidae > Crocuta > Crocuta crocuta. The sequence continues at coordinate 2,097,926 of NW_027527569.1, forward strand.
AGGGAGTCACAGACTCTGAAATAGGCTCCAGGCTCTGAGCTGGCAGTCAGCACAGAGCCCGACGCGGGGCTCGAACCCACGAACTGCGAGATCATGACCTAAACGAAAGTCGGACGCTTAACCGACTAAGCCACCCAGGCGCCCCAAAGGCAATCATTTCTAAGGAAAGAAGTCTGTAAAACTAAATCTAGTTAGTTCTATGCTCTGCTCAAGATATAAAACGTTTGGCTAGTATTGTTACAATTCTTGCCCATGCATATCAAATAAACAAGTACCCTTGGGAAGATACACATCTGCCACCTTTGAGTCCCTCTGCTCGCTCTATAGCTGAAGACAGCATATGAACTGGCTTACAAAAGTTGATTAAGAATTTCCTGAAGCTTAACGAAGCCTAGGGCTGCTTTCTCAGCACTTGAAACTAATTTACTCTAAAGACCTTTAAATGATTTTTTTAAAAAAAAAGTCACCAAACCAAATACTATTCTTTCTAGAAATTTCCATGACCTGACTCATCCTCTGGGAGGCTGGTTAAAGGCTTATTGGTGCAGTCTGGCTGGTTATACTGAGAATCCTCTTTGCTGCCACAGACAGGCAGCACAGCCCCAAGGTTACAGGGGAAGAACACCTGCCTTCTCTTACCTTCCCCAACTTTGCCCTAGTGTTTGTTGGCTGATCCGAAGATAGTAATTTTAGTAAAAGATGTTGTAAATGAATTAACTCTTCTTAAATCAGAAAAAAAAATGAAAATAGAAAGGCAATCTAGAATTCAAATCTTAAATGTCTTTATTTTAGAAAACTTCAGAAGTGTTTTTATTTCTACTAGTTATTGGGTTTCTTTTATTCATTTTTCTCATTACTTCGCCACATGACTAGAACCAGTTCTGTATCATTTTACTATTATTACTTAAAAAAAAATCAAACTACTATGAATTGGTGTTATCTATTAAACTGCCAACACATCTTGGTATACTGAAATACACTGCTTAATTGAAAGAGAAATCCTACCTAATGCATCTGTAACCCCACACTAGGCCCTATCTATAGCTAAATGTAAACATGCCGGACTTGTCAGGACAATAGATGCTCACTTAGGAAATAAATGATTTATTGTATTAGGCTAAACAAACCCTAAAAAGAAATTTAAATAAGACAGAAATCAAACTCAAAGTAAAAACTATTTGAAAAAAACGTCACCAATACGAATACAGCAGACATGATTATTTAACATTACAGTATTTGTTAAAATTATTCACAAGTAAGTGATAATTTTCCACTTTCTGTGCCAGACCATGCATCTCATTCAACAAATATTTGCTGAGTCTAGTATAAGCTCTGCACTGCTAGGAGGCTGGGACAAATGTGCACGCCAAAACAGACACTGTTTCTGCCCTTGAGAGATCTGTATATTAGGGGAAAAAATTATATGATTACACAAATAAATACAAAATTTATGGCTAAAATGAAGGTGCTCAGACCTCTCTTTCTGTTAAGGACATCAAGAAAGGCTTTCACAAGGAAAGCACAGTCAAGTATAGACATGAAAGACGAAGACAAAAATCAGTTAAGAGCTAATCATACAGAAGCAGCATGTGCACAGGCCTTGTGACGGGAGAGAATATGGAGAATTTAAAGAAACCAACAAAGGCCAGCATGACTGGAGCACAGAAAGAGAGAGAGTAGAAAGAGATGGAGCTAGTAACACATGGGCTAGACCTTCTGGGGCCTCATAAGCTACTAGAGTTTTACTCTTTCCCCTAATAATAATCAGAAGCCATTACAGCATTTTGGGCAGTAAAAAGATGCAAGCCCACTTGAGTTGTAAAACAATAATTCTGGAGGTATGTGAAGAACAGATGAGGCAGATGCAAGGAGAATACTTAGAAAGCTACAGCAAAAATCTCGGTTAAGGACACTGATACTTGGATTGGGGAATACTAAGACTCACGTTTGCAGCAGAGCAGATCTTAAATATTCTCATCACAAAAGAGAACTGGTAACTATGGAATCTGATGAAACCGTTAGCAAATGTCTGGTGGTAATCATTTTACAAGACAGAAGTGTATCAAATCAAGATGTTGTACACCTTGAATTTATCTAATGTTATAGATCAATTATACTTTGATAAATCTGGGGAGAAAAAGACTATTTGTGAGGTCACATCAGGAACTGGGGACAGAGAATGTTTAACTATGCTGCCCAATATGGCACCCACTAGCCACATGGTCTGCAGCTGCACTAGCTACATGTGACTATTTAAATTTTTAAAAATTAAAATTAAGTTTAAAAATCTTTAAACTTAAATTTAAAAATTAAGTATACCTAAGTCATACTAAGCAAATTTCAAGTGCTCAACAGCCACAGGTATCTACCATGTTGCACAACACAGATATAAAATATTCTCCATCAACACGGAAAGTTATATCAGCACTAGGAAGAGTAAGAAAGAAACTAGGCCAACTCAAAGCCTGAAAAACTCTAACAAATAATACCTAGGTAGAAGAGGACCCTGAAGAGGAATTGGGAATTTCCAGAGAATTAAAAAGAAAAGCAGGGGGGCCCCTGGGTGGCTCAGTCAGTTAAGCATTCAACTTCAGTTCAGGTCATGAGTTCGAGCCCCACATCGGGCTCTCTGCTAGTTACCATGGAGCCTCCTTTGTATCCTCTGTCTCTATCTCTCTCTGCTCCTTCCTCATTCTTTCTGTCTCTGTCTCTGTGCATTTCTCTCTCAAAAATAAATAAGCATTAAAAAAAAAAGCAAAAAAAAAAAGCAGGGACATGGTCTGATTTAGGACCCAAGGAAAGGATACATTAATGGGACTAATCAAATCAAATGCTGATGTCCACTAAGATGAGGACTGCAAAACAAACATCTGATTTAGGATCAGGGAAATCTCAGGTGACCTTGTCAAGAATTATTTTGTTGTGGGCACTCAGGCAGCTTGGTTGGTTGGGTAGCTAACTCTTGATTTCAGCTCAGGTCATGATCTCATGGTTTGTGAGTTGGGAGTTCCACATCAGGCTTCACAATGACAGCATGAAGCCTGCTTGGGATTCTTTCTCTCCTTCTCTCTCTGCCCCTCCCCTGCTCATGCTCTTGCTCTTTTCCTCACTCTCAAATAAATAAACTTAAAAAAAAAAAAAAGAATTACTGTGTTAGACTGATCAAGATGGAAGCTTAATTTTTTTGGATTAGAGAGTGGAAGGCAGGAAACGGAGAAAGCAAAAATAGGCTATACTCGGACAGAAAAAGAAAAACTAGAGAGCAAACAGCGAGGCTAGAGATAAGGAAAAAGCTGGAAGGTAATGTGGGTCAGAGCAAATTAAGACGAGGACTCTGAATGTTTAAATGATAGTGAGAGAGAGCGCCTCAAAGAGAATGATTCAATACACATAATCGATATCAAAGATTCAAAAGAAGGTGGGAAGAGATGATTCCAAATAACTATAGTCTCAACTTGGAAGAGAGGAACTTCCACCTTCTTAACAGAAGGGAAGATTATGTAGGTAGGTAGGAGTGTTTGGTAGCACACAGGTGAAGCCTTCCATCTTCTGGGAAGAAGGTGAAGCTGTCTACTGGCAGAGATTCAGAGATTTGAAGAGAGCAAGGTGGGTCTGCCTAAAGCTTATATAACTGTAATTTAAGAAAAATTGTACAAAATTACAAATTACAAAAGAATATAAAAAGCAGGTGCAGGGCTTTCAACGGAGCCCATCTAAATGAGGGACCCTGAAGTTTAAGGGACCCTAGCTTTGTAATAAATCTGACTTTGAGAGGAGCAACATAAGGAGAAAGACAAGAGAATTTAAGGAAGTATCACAAACCTGAGATGGAGCAAAAGCAAGGAGAGGACTCACGCCCTGAAAGAAAGTAGGCATAGCATGGGTGTGGACAGAAGATGGGCCTGCGGTACAGGAAAAACAGTGAGCCTTATGCCCAAGAGTTCTGTGACTGAGCAAATTTAGAATATGACAGGTGAAAGGTAGAGAGTGGTAGTTTAGCCAAATGCACAGAAGTTATGCAGCAGCCAAGGGCACTGTGTTTTCATTTTATTTAAGTGGTGGAGAAAGAGCAAGGACACCAAAACCGACCTCCTGATCCAGCTATGTAGGGCATGAGAAATGAACTGCTGCCAGACTGAGAAAGCCTGGGTGGCTCAGTCCATTAAGTGTCTGACTCTTGATTCTGGCTCAGGTCATAATGCCAAGGTTTGTGAGATCAAGCCCTGCTTCAGCTCAGCACAGAGCATGGAGTCTGCTTGGGATTCTATGTCTCCCTCTCTCTCTCTGCTCCTCCCCCACTCATGCTCTCTCACTCTCTCAAAATAAATAAACAAACTTAAAAAAAAAAAGCAATGGACTTAAGTGACATGTAGGTTTGCAGTTAAACAGTTTTCATAAATTTTATTTCAATGCTATAAAGTTGTTTTATTCCACAATAAACTATACCCCAATTTGCTAAAATAACTTGCTAGTCATGCTTTTCTTATAATTAAAGGAAACAGAAAAGAAATCTTATTGCACTTAAAAACACTCAAGATAGCTGTAACTGGTTTAAAAACACTCCCAACACGCATGGATATAAATTATAAAAACATGAAAATACCTGAACATTGAAGTTGAGACAAAATTTGGGCACCTTCAAAGTGGTGGCTTGTCATCTTTAAGTTAGGTTTGATACAACGAATAAAGCTTGCACCCTAGGAGAATAAAGGTACTTTTTAAGACAATGCATATAGCATTTTTATTTTTCTATTTCTATGAACATCACTAACTATCAGGCATATTACCATTAATACCTGAACCTTTTTTAAAATAATCACTAAAGAATCTAAAGCTTAATTTGCATACTTTTAAAAATTCAAGCTTAGAATGAATTTCTGTATTATATACTAATATTAGAAAAATATTACATTTTAGATTTGAGTGCCAAAAATTATATTATTGTAAAAAGAAAGGTCTTTCATTTAATTTTCAAAAATTAACATATTTAAAAATACATTTTGCAGACTGACATATATATGATTTTATTCTATATTTAAGTGTATTTATATGCTATATTTCTGTGGTAAGAAAACTGTCCTATAACAAGACAAAGAAATAAAATTATGTCTCTTAAAATTTAGGCCAAAGTGGGGAAATAAATTCAACCTTTTTCATCATTCTCTACGTCCCTAAGTTGTACCACTGCACATTTTAAAGTTCCGTTTGTTAAACAGTATTTTTTAAAGCTTGTAAAGGCATTCATTTAGAATCAGTTGTCAGATTATGTTGAATGAAGCAGAAAGAATACAGATATGTACACAGTGAACCTGCTGAGTATTGAAGTGAATATACCAGACATCCAAATAACTGTTCCTTTTCAAAGTAGTCCCTTTAAAAAACTGAAGAGTTATTTCAACAATGATACTCACTGCAAACACTTTGAGAACATTTTTATGAAGTATCTTCTTATAAATCACAAAAGTACTCTCATTATTTTACGCTGTATTTGGTGTTAATTTGTTTGGGTCATAAAGATAAAGGTAAAATACCCAAGTCTCATCAGACTTGGTTTTTAAAGATGTTTAGTTCTTAAGAGATAAATATTTTCAAACAATGAGAATATCTGCAAGAATCTCTGAATGGTTCCAAAAGCAAGTCTAACAATAAACTGAGCAATAACAGCATCAAAAGAATAAGTATTTGGCTTTTCAAAATGACTGCATGAAAAGAAAGAATACCTGGTTAAGTTCTGTAGATTTGTTTAAACAATAAGCCTCACCTTGAATCATGCCCACATAACCCACATATCAAACTTCTTTCTCTGGTAAATTTTCCATTAAGAAACAGAGTGAACTACTAAAATGTCTAGTTAATTAAAAAGTGTGTGTTTGGGGGGAGGGGTGCAGAATCCTAGAAGTATTGCCTCTTTAACATGGCATAAAAATATTATGTCCATTTTTTCCATGACAACATTGACAGGCTTGAGTATGTTACTACTAGAATAATAAAATGAAAATGAATTATATCATTATCCTTAATCCTAAAAAATATATTTTCTTTCTCTACATAAATAACTAATTATTTTCACTTTTCTGAAACTATAGGATAACCTGAATTTAGTAACACTGATAGAATTCTGTATATTTGTAAAAGAATTTGACTTCTCATATATATCTGACTTTTCTTCAGAACAAGCCTAACTAAAATGACAACCATTTCAAAAACTAATTTTTTAAATAAGGGAATTCAGTTTTAAACTAATTTCTAATTATTCCAGGTTTATTGTGTGTATCTGAGTAACTACTAACAATAATTTAAGAAGACTATTTAAAAACTCTGATTTTTTTTTAATTGTACTCACAGTACTTCGAAGTTTATCCAGAAGCAGATTTAACTGTGTCTGTAGAAGAAAGCAAATCACTTTACTATTTCAAAAAGCAAAAGTAGACAATGTTGTAAGTTACTAGCAGCTCTCTGACATTAGCATAAAATAACATGCAATAACATAAAAATACAACACAGTACAATTTAACAACTGATACATTAATTCTTTAACAGTAACGTGCAAAATACATGGCTAATATAATAACAAGGACAATAACTTATATTAGTCATACAGAACTTGTATAATTAAAAGACTGAAAATTAGCAATGCTATAAAATAGACACACATACTTGCAGGCGGGATGAATGAGGGAAAAGTGTACAGGCAACAAAGGGAGTACATGAAAGTGCAGGGGATGCATTCCGTAAGAGGTCAAGAGAGCAGTACTTGAGTATGTAGCAAGCTGGGTGCAGTTTCTGTCAGACTCCATTGAAGAATGAAGACATACTTAAAATACATACTAATGGTATTAGAAATGTTTTATATAACACTTATCATAAATGAAATTGTCCTGCCTAGATGTCAAAACCCTTTTGGCTATTTTAAAATATTTCACATTCTAATTACTTTTAAAAACTGCAACAATTTTCTCAAAAACAACTTGACAATGTATACTACAAGTTACTATACTTTCCTGTTTTTAACAATATTAAGTGATAATAATTTACTCTGGTTTAATAATATATTAAAACCATGTTTTGCTTTACTTCTTTGCAAAGTAAATTCTATAAAATTCTTGTATCAATTTTATGCTAAGATACTTGTTGTACTTTAGAAGGTAATTTAGATGTTAATTCTTAAATTAACATATTGGATCAATCACAGCTATATTTAATAATAATAAGTAGACTGTGCTGAATGCCTTCTATGAGTCACGCACTGCTCAAAGCTTTTCACAGGCATGATCAGGTTTAAACCATACAACAATTCAAATTAAGTATATATTATCAGCCTCATTTTTCAGGTAAAAGCATTAAGGCCCAGAGAGTTAATTACTTGCTTATGGTCATGAAACTAGTAATGGTAAAGCCAAGATTCCAACAGAGGCATAACGAAGTTCATTCTCTTACACATGAAACTACAGTAAACTTCAGACATCATAGGCTTAAGTTATAAAAATGTAATAAATTTCTCACTGGATTAAAAAAACACAGTTACACCCCACTTATCTTGTTGACTGAGTTCTGACAACCTTAATCAGTCTGGACCACAAATAACTGAAAAGCAAGTACGAGAGGCACTAATTTGAAAAGAAAACAAATGTCACAAAGTTCATGCTGCTTAATAGACCAAGCACGGTATTCTCCAAAACAAAATGGAGATAAACTAATTTAGAAGAGTAGAAGCAGCAAAAATATAAACGGAAGAAGAGGGAAGAATGTCACTTATGAATAAAACAGTCAAGAATCATAAGGCATAAGGATAAACAGCTTTTTTAAATTCATGCTCTATTTGTATTTCATTTTTAAGCATACAAATATTCATGTATATAACAAAAGAGTAAGATTTCCATCAAAAACAATGACGTTTTCTAAAACACTAACAGTAAAAGGGTTATGTTTCAAAAATCTGAAAATGTTCCTTTTCAGTAGAGAACTTCTGGTTCTCAGAAATGACGGGTAACTGAAGTCTTAAGTAAATGCTAGCCTGTTTTGTTTTATTAATTCATGTAACTTGAATTTAACAAGCTATTCTACTATATTTTAAAATAAGAATTACTATTAATACTTCATTTCAAAGTATCTCATAAAAGCATTTTGAAATTTTATTATTAGTAATAGCACTGTTACAGCTTTTAGCAGTTTAATATTCAAAATACATCCTATTGCATATAAGCAATATATTTAGGCATTCCAAGTCTCAACATAGAAGAATACTTTAATTCAAAGAATTTTAAGAATGTTTTTGTTTTTATTTATACTGCCTAAAATTTCAAGTATGTTCTTGCAACACTGCTATAACATTACATTACAAAAATAAGATCCACTTCATATAGGGTAATGTATTATTTTAAACCAATCTGCTATGATATGTGTATTCAGGAATTTCAAAATATACAAATAAGAGAAAAAATATTGCTCAAGAGAATTAGTAACTCATAATTAATGAATATAACTTAAAGAAAGATTTTTTATTCAATTAGTTGTAAAGTATTATAAATAAATATCTCCTATATTTATATGTACTTAAGAAAAATGTAAGTTTATAAACATGATTTTATCAAGTTTATTAGAGCCCATTTCTATCCACAAGGGATTTCAGGAGGCTTACATTGTTATTATTATAGTATTCTGATGCTTAAAGAGTTTCTAACTACATCATTTTTAATATATAAAGTACACGTAATAGAAGGCATATGCAGTTTTCTTTTAAATACAACTACAATGCTTTGTGAGGATGTATAAAAGAAATTAATTCTATGTCTCTGTTCTATTTATTGTAATTTTTTATTCATTAAACTTGTGATACAAAAGTTTTTAAATTCTCTTTTCCTATGCTAAATACTCAACAATTAGAACCAATTAGTGTTTCATTTCTAAGACACATCATGTGGCAATTCCTTGTCAGACCTCAAAGAGTAATAAGTTTTTGATCTAGAATTAATAAAACAAATGAGACCTTCTTCAATGTTAAATAAGCAGTTTGAAGGGTTTGTCACACAGAGTACTTATCATTTACAAAGTTATTAAAAGCTTTACTCAAACTTTAGTGTAATGTGTACACCCATAAAGCACAGTGAGAGAAAAGACATTGAAAATAAATTAAAAATTAAATCAGTAACTTGAGACGGGCTCTTTTTAACATGGCAGCCATTCTATAAATAAGAGTCCAGGAAGGTGATCATTTACCTGAAGCCCCTGGCTGTGCCTGCTTTTCCTCTCTCAACTCAACTAGTCCTCTCTAGCCATCCCGAGCTGGACTACTCCAGCTAAAACAAAACTGCTGAATGAGGAAGGAAACAGAAAACACATGGGAAAGAGAAGGTTTGAAGGTCAACCAAACAGTAAGGAGAAGCAAGAACATTAGGAGAAGCAGGTATGAATCAGATATGTTAAGCAACAAGAAAGAACAGACTCATAAAATTGTAAGAATTTCTGTATGTTCAATTACTACACCTATTTTATGTTATTTTGTATACAAATATCAACATTGCAGGGTCTGCTCTTGTACTTCACTCATGGGATTTCTGACAGTGATCTACATTATCCTCTAGAAAGTATAAAACAATAATTTTTACTTTAAATGGACTAAAAACAAATTTTCAAATAATAAATTTAACACAAATACCTTAAACTTGTTTCCCACACTGATGAAGCTAAGTTTTCCTGCTTTTTGTTTAGTATCTTTGTTGTTGTTTGTGGACGATTCAAATAATTCTCGTATAAATTTATCCCTCGATTCACATATTAAGGATTCAAGAGACATGTGTAAAGCATCATTATTTTTTTCCACAAATTGGGTCTGAAAAATAAAGCAGACAGGAATGATTCAGTCCATCCTTTGGTAATATCCCTTGGTCCAGCTCTGTTCAACAGAATTTTCTGAGGTAAGAGAACTGTTGTTTATCTGCACTGTCCAACACAGTCCCCACCAATGTGGACATGGAGCACAGGAAGTGTGCCCAGTGTACTAAAGAAGTGAATTTTAAATTTTATTAAATTTAAACTGAATAACCAGATGTGGCTGGAGGTTAACATTCTGTGTAGTGCAACTTCAAATTCAAATGGTTTTCTCTTAGTAAAAGTCACACTCACTGTTTCATAGCACACTGCCCCTGCAAAGTGCCTGATAATGAAGCCTTCGTCATCTCTGATGTTCCTATGAACCGCCAGCTTAGATTTTCTGGGTATCTGAAAAGAGAGCATATATTAGTTATTAAATTATCAAAAACATATTGCATAGTCTCCTTTAGAAAACATTTGGGTTGTGAAATACTTAAAATTATATAGAAAATTTTCACACTTTCACAATTATACTGCCTTTGAAATACCTAGTAAGCTTTGAACTACCAATGAAACACAGCGAGTATTTGGTTATAATATCTCAGAAAAGAAAAAAGGAGTCCGAGAAAAATAATATGCAAAACAGTGGGCACTTTATAAAGTTAACTGTCTATGTCTAAAGTAGTGGTTCTTTTTTTTTTAATTTTTAAAAATTTTTTAAATTTATTTCTGAGAAAGAGAGAGAGAGAGACAGCATGCACAGGGGAGGGTCAGAGAGAGAGAGAGATACAGAATTCGAAGCCGACTCCAGGCTCTGAGCTAGCTGTCAGCACAGAGCCCGATGCGGGGCTCGAACCCACGAACCGTGAGATCATGACCTGAGCTGAAGTCGGATGCTAAACTGACTGAGCCACCCAGGCGCCCCTAAAGTAGTGGTTCTTGACTTGACTGGTGAATTACCTGGAAAACTTTTAAATATCCTAAAGCCCATATAATTTACACCAGTTGATTTGAAGGTACAGCCAAGGTTGAGAAGCACCGTTCTAAAAAACATCTGAAATCAGCACAGGACCTCTCCCACTTTTAAAACTATGCATCCTAACGTTTATACAATGAGGCTGAATCTATCTGAAGGACACGGAATCATTTTAGGGCTATACTATCAATTATAATATCTCATATTTAAAAGTTTCCAAAATGCCTTCACATAAAAGAGTATATCTGACCCTCAAAATAACCTAAGGATAAGAAAGACAATCTCATTTAAAAATGAAACAACTAAGACTTTGAGAACATTACCAGGCTTTTTCTAGGTGAAGAGAGCTAGCAGAGCACAGAGCCTCTTCCTCTGGCATGAGCCAGAACAAGGGCCCTGGAGTCAAAATGGCCAGCCTGATTCCACCACTTCTTTATCATGCTACACATGACCAGTCACTTAACCTGTCTGTGTACATCTCCTCATCTCTAGCATGAGGATACAAACAGGATCTACCCCAGAGATTATGAGGATTAAATAAAATAACTTAAGTAAATCCCTTAGATCAATGACTGGCACATACTAAGTGTTCAATAAATGGTTATTATTACTTTTATTTCCAAAGAATTACAACAAAAGTAATAGCCTATAAAAATTAGAATTTACTGGGGTGCCTGGGTCGGTCAGTCGGTTAAACATCTGACTTCGGCTCAGGTCATGATCTCACAGTTCGTGGGTTCGAGCCCCATGTCAGGCTCTGTGATGACAGCTAGCTCAGAGCCTGGAACCTGCCTCAGATTCTGTGTCTCCCTTTCTCTCTGACCCTTCCTTGCTCACGCTGTCTCTCTCTCTCAGAAATAAATAAAACATTAAAAAATTTTTTTAAAAATTAGAATTTACTGTCTTGCTCTTGCTCCCTTTTAAGACAAGCAGCCAAAGTCCATTCTTGATGTTTTAGCTTGTTGTCCTTGTAGTTATATGTACTATATAACTCAGGGTTCTCTGAGACCCTGGTCACAATTTTATTAACTAGAAATCTATACTCTTGGTAAAGATGATCACACATCCACAAGCTGATCATAATAAAGACAAGTGAACAGTGAAAAAATAGTACTAGATACACATTTTCAATCTTAGCAAAAGTTTTGGTGAAGATACTATTGTTTGATTTCTATCTCCACTGAAGAGAAACAGTCTCTGCATTAAGAAATACTTAAGGATATAGAACTCCAAGTCAGTGGGGCAGGTTCAGTTAGATTCAGTCCCTAGAGAAGGTTATCCAATTACATCAGCTTTTCAAGTAAATGCATTCAACCTATTTACCTAACACATTCTTAACTTAAGTGATGATGTAAGGAAATAGGAATACTAGTCTTCATTTACTTCAGCTCCTGGATCCATCAAAGCAATGAATGATATACTATATTACAAGTTCAAAACAATATACAGTATGGGAAGTATTTGCAACTCTAAGCAGCTTTTCTTCTTTTCCTTCCTTCTTTTCTTTCTTTGTTCTCTGTAAGAGAAGGCGGCACCTAGCTTCCTGGATGAAATTAACATCCGTATCTCTCTGTGCTAATCAGCTCTTATTGGGCACAAGGATGGAGCTGTCTTTGTATTACCTCAAGTAATGATGGTTGAGTGTAAAAACAAACACAGAATTAGGAGAACACAGGAAATACCTCAATGGCTTTAGGGTCCAGCCTCATGAAAAAGGCCCTACTGTTCACTGCTGCAAGGATTCAACCACAGCTCCAGGACCCAACAGTAGTTCAGAAACCAGTTCTTCTAGCCCCTTCAGAAGTGCACTTCTCATTTATTTCCACTGGTCTCTGCGTGTTTTTCCTTTTAGCTAATTTTTCTACTGCATCAGTTCTATGACTCTCTCTGCGTATATTTCCCATTCAAAACTGCCCAGGAAAGAGCATCAGAATAAATTGGCTACCCATTAACTAATATGGATTGTTTGCACAAGTCAGACTCTAAGCCATAAACTTTATTACTGGTCTTACAAATGTACAGACTGGTGGTTGCTTGTGATTCTAGATGCTAACCCCTCAAACATGATCCAGGTCACATGACAGAAACAAAGCAAATGGTGTCCACTTTGCTAGAAGGAAGAACATAAAAACAGCTAGTAAACCTTTCTGTCCATTTTAGATAGATGAAACGTACTTTCCATCCAGCTAAAAGGGCCTTCATTAGAGAGATCATCATCATCCAAAATACACATGTATAAACTAAGTGCCTATCTACAGAGGATGCTGTGCTAGATAAATTATAGTTGGTGTAGGCTGCATATAACTTATTACTTTAATTATTGAATATGCAATTTCTAGTACATCTTTCTAAAGGTTTCTCTTCCTACCACAGAGTCTCAATTTTGAGATGGTAAACTCACAGTGAGTCGGAAATGTTCTTTGTGCTTCTGGTGAACTGCAGATGTAAAGTGCTGATCACTTGGCTGGGGAAGGCGATTTTCTTCATCTAAAATATCCAATATCCCCACTAATTTTGCTTCAATTAAATCTATTAAAAAAAAGTCAAAATATGACAGGGTAAAAACATCTTAAGGACATGTGAACAATTTACTGATTACAGATTTAAAGGACTGGTAAGAAGTAATGTAACAGATGATTGTATTATAAGTATTCCCACAAGCTATAGAAAGCAGATGGATTTTATTTCAGATTTAGTAATAAGAAAGTAACATCATATACAGATTTCCCCCACTGTGGAAAAGTTTGCTTTATGCCACTTTGCTTTTTCAAAAGGCCTACATTACTACCTGTTTCACTGAAAGAAATCCAAAGAGAATTTTCACATTTACAAAATGGTAATTGCTTCTCTGATTTACACCATTTTGAACCATTTTTTGAAAGGTTTCATAAAAATGTTCTACTTTCAGACAGCAGGGGAAAACTATTTAATATAGGTTCTAGAAAAACAAGTTCATAAACATATGATTAATGTAACAACCATTCTAATTTGTCAGCTTGAATGAGAGGCTAAGGAACTAAAAATTCCTCCTCTTCCATATGATATCTACATTCAGAATGAAGTAAAAGTACAGAAGCTTTTGCATGAATAGCTTTCAAAATCTACTTTTCAATACTGATTCAAATACTTTCCAACAAAACTTCAGTAACAGCACATTTTTATGATCCCTTCATGTTGTTTGAATTTCTTGCTTGTACAAAATAACTATAAAAGTGCTCAAATATAGTACATAAAAAGTATTAAATGCGACAGACTTCAAAAGCAATAGGACATATGAAGAGAAATCAAAATTCTAACTGCATTGCTCAGAGATGCTTTAAGGCAACTGGTGATGGTAAAGGGGGGTCATGCAGAACTAAGTCATAAATGAGTATTTTGATACGTGTAGAAAGATATGAAAGTAGGCTGAAAGATAAATGGAAGGGGAAGAGTTCCAGCCAAGATATTAAATCACAAAATCAAAGGCACAGAGATCTGAGAAAGGCTGTGATATATAAAGGAAATGCTCAGTGAACCAGCTAGGATGTAAGTGCTTTGAAAAGTTGTGCCATGAATCATTATCATCATCATCATCATTATTATTATACTATGTTGTTCAAATGTAGCACGAGTTACTCACTCGATTGTCAAACTGAGTTTGGAAAAAAAGTTTGACCAACAGTTGATATTAGAGATGAGGTGGAAAAGAAAAGGAAGATTAAGCACTAGCTCAGAGGTGAGAGAAAAAGGTTTCGTTACTACTAAAAATAGACAAGAAAAAAAAAAAAAGACCCTGGCCTCCTGCTGCACAGCATTATCTGGATATGACACACGAAACTTGTGAGACCAACTTGCAATCGGCCAGAGGACGTTACCAATGCAGAGAACGAAATAAGGGAACTTCAGAACTGCAGAGCCAAACACTAAAAAACCTGCTTGGAGCCTGGCTAACATGGGTTTCCTCAGGTGAGATTATTAATCCTTTTACTATTTAAGCAATTTAGTTTCCTTCTTAACTTACTCATATATTGGTTGTTTAAGAATGAAAATATTCATCACAGCAACCAGAAGAAATTTTAGGAAAACTTTCAACATAGATGAATTTGATGCCGTCGTAGGAAAAATAAATTCCCGGTAGTACTAGAGAAATAAAACCTCTCAAATACCACAGCTTCAAGCCCTATAACTAGTGATATCAATCACAGAGCAAAGAAAAACTACTAGTAAAAGCATTCACTGTATCTTCCCATAGTTCCCAAAAGTGGAATAGAAAAAACATACCTATACAGTCCTGATTATCCACATAATGCACTTCATTAACACCTAAACCTTCTTTTTGATAGAGTTCTTGTTCCTAAAATGAAACAATCATAATCATAGATATGGAAATACTATATGATAAGAAATGGCTTGTTTTGTGCCACTTCTGATCATACCATTTACTGATTAGTCCAGAGTACAAAGGTTCATACCAACAAGTTCAGGACCTAAAGAGACTTACAAAACATTAGGGTAGAAAAATCCTTGTCCCTAAAGCAATATGAAGTCAGAAATTAAATGGCCAACATGAGTTACATATGTGGAAATGTTCCCTTTTGCAGATAAGCACATTTTTCTTGAAATATGCAGAGACCTGTTTATAACCATTCAAAATCAAGGAAAGACCAGGGCTTTGACATATCTTTAGCAATTTTAATTCATTTTTTAAATTTAATTTTACTTTATTTGAGAGAGAGAGAGAGACCAAAAGCAGGGGAGAAGGGCAGAGGGAGAAAGAAAACCCCAACTAGGCCTCACGCTCAGCATGGAGCCTGATGTGAGATAATGACCGGAGCTGAAACCAGGAGTCAGATACTCAACCAACTGAGCCACCCAGGCGCCCCTTTAGCAATTTTAAAGTCAAACTTCTCAGTAGAATAGACCAAGAGTTAACAAACTTTCTCTGTAAAGGGCCAGATAGTAAATATTTTCAGCTGTGAGCCATACTGTCTTTGTCAAAATTACTCAATTATGCTACTGCAGCACAAAGGCAGCCATAGATAACAGTACATGAGGAAGCATGGCTGTGTTCCAATAAAACTTCATTTGCAAAAACAGGCAGCATGTTGGATTTCTCCCAAAGGGCAGAGTCTACCCTGGAATACAAAGAACGTAAGAACTTGCTGTGATAATTTTTAAAAGTTTAAAGAAGGGCTAAACAAACTGACTCCCTTTGACATGAAATTTCTCTCCTCTATATCCTCAATAGTCCTAAACCGTTCTCCAAAAGACAGGAGAGGTTTTTTAACATATGCATACAGGCACTAAAAGCAAGGAAACAGCAATTAATTGCAAATGGGCTCTAGTATCTACACAGTGATACATACAGGGAATATATTACTGGTAAAAAATAAGTGTACTTTGGAAAAATAATTTACAAATTAAAGTTGAGTTCCTAGATTAAATCTGGTATCGTCTAAATTAAAAAAGAAAAAAAAACGGGATTTTACTACAGACAGGTGAGCAATATACTGAGTGTAGGTTGAGATGTACTTTAATCTTTTTTTCCCCAAATGTTTAAATATTTCCTCCCACAATATATACTAAAAAAGGTTTCTATCATATTAGATATTGGGTCCACTTGAGACCCATTTCTGGGATAAATTTGAAATCCAAACATTCATCTTATTTTAAGTTTATTTATTTGGAAAGAAAGTATCCCAAGGAGGCTCCACACTGTTAACACAGAGCCTGACGTGGGGTTCAATCCCACGAACCATGAGATCATGACCTCAGCTAAAATCAAGAGTTACGACACTTAACCAACTGAGCTGCCCAGGTACCCCCAAAATTTATTTTAAGGAACTGTTAAAAAATAAACATATATCAAGATACTGTTTCCTTGTCATGCTTTTAGATAAAGCTTGTTGGGCGGGCGTGGAAGGGAAGAATTAGGGCATGTTAACTGAGAAACCCACATGTACAACTTCAAATAGTAATGGAAAAACTAATGTGACTGGATAAAACATATTCAGAGTAATTATCGTAAATAAGAAGTATTTGGTTTACCTGTTTATTTATGCCAGAACTGGCTTAAACTATAGTATACAGGTAAAAACTATAAAAGGGAACGTGCTGGGAAACCCATAATGACAAAAACATAACAACCATGTGGGAAAAGATTAATGGAATGGGAATAGGGAAGAATATTTCACATTTCAGATCCAGATACAGTTAAGAACAGAACTGGAAAACAGCAATGCTAATATGAGGAGAATACAATGTTGTCAGTCAGCAGCTGGAAGGTAGGTTCAGACCTGCAGCAGTCATTAAACTGTGGAAATTCGTTTTCTTCATCTGTAAAACGCAGGGGTAAACTAGATCATTTCTGAGTTCTTGTAACTCTACTATCCACACGCAGTAGAACATATCTCAAATAGCTCAAAAGAAGGAAAGTCAAGGGTACTGGTAGATAAATACTGGAGAATTCAAATATAAGGTAAAAATGGTGAGCCTAATCACAAATCAACTGATCCAAACCTATCTTTACTTATTCTGCACTCTAAAGAATTATAACTTTCCTAGACTTGGGAAAGTGAGTGTTGGCCATTCCCACTTGTTCATTAGGAGCAGTGGCAGCAAGCCCCTTCCTGGACCAGAGACGGGAGGCCAGCCACAGGCACACCACTCACAGGCGCTTGGGCAGTGCACACAGTAGTCTGGCAGAGAATGCACTGCCCAGAGGCACTCCAAGACAATGGCCCCACTGCATCTCTCGATTTGGTGGCTTTCCTGCCACACACAAAGAGAGGGTGATCACGTAGCAGAGTGGGCAGAAGTAGAGAGATACAGAAGAAGGGTGGGAGATGCCAATGTCGAGGATAAGAGTAGAAAGTTGTCTGGCAGTGGCAGAAGTAGGGGCAACAGACTCAGAAAAAGAAAACAAGTGAAACACCAACTCTAGCAAAAGTCACCAGGAAGCAACAGATGTTCACTTCTGAAGAGATACCTATTAGGGTTTTTATGGAGTCCCTAAGCTTCAACAGTATCAACTAACAAAGACCCTGGGGCCTTTTTTGGGTATCTTTGATCCTCTGGACCTTACATAATATACCCTTATCAACTGGGTAACTGCAGCATGCCTCTGTTCCTTGAAATTAAAATAACTTAATGCAGTTCTTAAATTTAAATTGTAATGGCAATTACCTCCTTCAGAATCCTTTCATTAAAAAACTGTTGAAGCTTTTCATTGCAGTAGTTGATGCAAAATTGTTCAAAACTGTTATGTTCAAAGTACTCTGAAAACAGAACACCAGAGTCAAAAGTCGTCATCAAATCAACTTCATATTATAAATTTATCTTTGGATAAAATTTTATTACATCAATACTTAATTTAAAATTAGGTAAAAAATACATATAATTGTATTATACTCCCCAAATTCTCTGATTTCAAGACAAATTTTGTTAGGTATTTCAATTAATTATTGAAAATACTGCATTTTACTTAACAAAAAAGGTACATATTAAAGGATATAAATGTCATATAGTAAAAGATACAACATGTAAACCACTTAAACATAAGTTTCTTAAGCACAAGGTATTAAAGCAATCTAAATTAACTGAAGAACAAAAGTGGCTTAAAAGGCAAGTACTTTAAATCTTTTTCTGTATAATCTGTAAAATTATAGTTAAAAAATATTACAAATACTCATTTCTAAAATGAAGAAACTGTATTACATTACTTCTAAGATCCCTGGAGCTCTAAAATGTTATGATTCTGTGTATGTGCCTGTTACACTAAAACTGGAGCAGACCAGGAAACAAATGTCTGAAGATTTTAAAATCTTACTTCAGTAATGGATCAAGAAGATGTGGTTTATCGGGGCGCCTGGGTGGCTTAGTCGGTTAAGCGTCTGACTTTCCCTTAGGTCATGATCTCGCGGTTCGTGGGTTTGAGCCCCGCGTCGGGCTCTGTGCTGACTGCCAGCTCAGAGCCTGGAGCCTGTTTCAGTCTGTGACTCCCTCTCTCTCTGACCCTCCCCTGCT